>NC_056740.1:406853131-407036602 GCF_019279795.1 Protopterus annectens | reverse complement strand
TGTTATTGTAGACCATACTTGTTAGTCAGAGGTGTGTGGCAGTCCTCTTACCCAATGTTATTGTAGACCATACTTGTTAGTTGGAGGTGTGTGGAGGTCCTCTTACCCAATGTTATTGTAGACCATACTTGTTAGTCAGAGGTGTGTGGAGGTCCTCTTACCCAATGTTATTGTAGACCATACTTGTTAGTCGGAGGTGTGTGGAGGTCCTCTTACCCAATGTTATTGTAGACCATACTTGTTAGTTGGAGGTGTGTGGAGGTCCTCTTACCCAATGTTATTGTAGACCATACTTGTTAGTTGGAGGTGTGTGGAGGTCTTTTTACCCAATGTTATTGTAGACCATACTTGTTAGTCGGTGGTGTGTGAAGGTACTCTTACTCAATGTTATTGTACACCATACTTGTTAATCAGATGTGTGTGAATGTCCTCTTACCCAATGGTAATGTAGACCATACTTGTTAGTCGGAGGTGTGTGGAGGTATGATTGATATTATCACTCAAAAAGTCTAATCAATAAAACAGGGTCTGTTCATAAGTTCATAGGTTCATAGGTAGGTACTAGGCTTTCTGCCCGAAGGCATTTATAAGCCTAGCTGGAATGTGTTGGCTTTTGCCGCCCCCTTAGATTAGTTCCCTGTGCCTCTGTCCAGCAGAGCCATTGAAGTGATCACTGGGGTAAACTTTCTGTTTCCCATCCACTCGTCAAGGTTTCTCTTGAAGAGGGTTAGCAAGGAGCTCTGCCTAATGTAGATTGGAATCTTGTTCCAGAGCATGGGAAGTCTCTAGGACAGGAATCTATCCCTCCAGCACATACTATTTATTGTTGTGGTAAGGTTTAGATCACTGGAGTGTGTGGCTCAAGGGGATATGTTTTTCTTTAGATGGAGCATGTCCATCAATCTGGGTTGGACATGGCCTTGTATGTCACACAGAGATCACCTATGAGTAAGTGGTATGCAACCGAGTACAGCTGGAGTTTCTTCAGTCGCGTGCATAGGGCATCTGGTTGAGGCCTGTGATCCTCTTGGTGAGGTACTTCTATGGTCTTTCCAGTTGTTGCAGGTGTCTTGTAAGGTACATCCCAAATGGGGCATTGTACTCTATGATGGGTCTGATGAGTGATGTGTAGAGGGGCCCAATGACCTCTTTCGATCTAGATGCAAACCCTTTTGTGATTAGGTGGGCCACATAGAAGGATTTTCTAACCACTTTGGTAATGTGATTATCAAAGGAGAAGTTACTATCTACTTGGGTCTCCAGATCCCTTATTACGTCTTCCGTATTTAGGGGGCTACCACCTATGTGGTAGTTTGTAGGTACTTTGTTTTTTCCAAAGGGGATGACTATGCACTTTTTGGCATTTAGCTTGAGGCCATGGTTTTGACACCAGATATCTCTCGCAGTGAGACCTTTTTGGAGGATGTCTGTGTCAGCCGGAGAGTCAAGCATAGCCCCTAGTTTGCAGTCATCTGCGAACTTGGTCAGCCATAGTGCTCCTGTGCTAGCCTGTACCTCTGAGAAGTATATGCCAAACAGGAGGGGTCCTAGGACTGAGCCCTGGGGAATGCCACTTGTAACCGGTTTAGAGTCAGACCTAGCTCCCACAACTCTTATCATGTGGGTTCTGTCTGTGAGCCAGTTGGCAACCCATCTCATGATGTAGGGGTTTATGTTCAGGCTGGTGAGCTTGTCTATAATACCTGAGTAGGGAATGGTGTCAAAGGCCTTTGCTAGGTCTAGGTAGGCTGTGTGGACCACCTTTCCCTCGTCTATAGCCTTGGTAACTGTCTCAAAGAAGTCCACAAGGCTTAGGAGGCATGATCTGCCCTTAACAAAGCCGAACTGTGTAGGGTCTAGTGTTTGGAGGTTCCCAGTGTCTCTGTTACTGAGATCCATAATGATGCACTCCATAGCTTTGCAGACCAAGCTAGTCAGGCTTATAGGGCGATAGTTCCCGGGGTTCATTGGGGCTCCACCTTTGTGGAGCGGAATAACCGTTGCTGTGCACCAGTCTGTGGGTATGGAGCCTGTGGAGAGGCAGAGTTTAAACAGTGTGTTTAGGTGAGGGGTTAGTTCATCTTTGAGCTCATGTACGATGCAGCCTGGGACACCGTCTGGTCCCATTGATGCTGTGTTTTTGGCTTTGGAGAAGGCTGGTTTAACCTGAGTGTCTGTGATTTCAGGGGCACTACATTCTTCTGGTATAGTTATGGGTCATTTTGGGGGTGAGAGGAGGGGTAAAGTTTGCACTGAACCTATCTGCCAGGATGTTGGCTATATCGGTTGGTTCAGTGTATTTTGTGCCATTCTGCACTAACTCTGAGCAGATCTGAGAATTGCCACTTATATTCTTGACATAGCTAAAGAATGCCTTGTGGTTATCTTTGGAGTCCATGGCAATTTTTCTTTCGAAGCTAGCCTTGGATGATTTTATGAGGGAATGTAGTTACTTGCTGATACTGATCAGGGATGTCTTCCCTTCTTGGGATTTTACTCTTTTCTGTACTAGTTTCCTCCTTCTATTGTATAGCTTGTTTATGGCAGGGGTCCCCCAGACTGGTTTCCTTTTCTTGGAGGAGTGAGTCTTGGTTTTGTTTGGGATAGCATGAGCCATGCATTCTTGTAGGTGCCCATAGAGTGCATTAGGAAAGGATTTTGCAGCTTGGACAGCATTATCCTTTAGCATGGGGGCTTTGAAACTTCCCACCTCGGTCTTAAGTAACGTGAAGTTTGCTTTTGAAAAGTTTTTCACGGTGGTATCTTTGACCGGGGGTGGTGGCGGAATTTGGATATCCTGAGTGATTAGTTTATGGTCAGATCTAACCAGCGAGGGGTTGATCTTCGGTGCGGAACACCAGTCGCCCATGTTGGTGATGACCAGGTCCAATATGTTGTCACCTCTGATGGGGGTGTTGACCAATTGATCCAGGGCGTTTGAGTTTATAAATTCTAGGAAATTTTGGGCAAGGGAGTTTGTACTTGAGTAGTTCTTCCAGTTAATGTTTAGGTAATTGAAATCACCCAATATCAGGGTATTTGGTAGGACCTTTATGTTTCCCAGTGTTTCCAGGAATGTGGATTGGGGTCCTAGGACATGGTGTGTGATCTGTCGCAAGCTATAATTTGAATAGCAGTTTCGCCCGTTGTTAGTTGCACGTGGATGATCTCTGATGCATCGTGCTGTGCCACTAACCTGGAGGTGTGGGTATCCTTGATGAATATGGATACTCCCCCACCTTTTGTTGCCATGGATATGAACTTTCCTACTATCTCCGTTATCAGCTTGGTGGATATGGACATCCTGAGGCAATGTAGAAATTGCTTCATGTTTGCTGACAACCATTTTTTTCTCAAACAAACTGATACGATATGTGAGAGATGTATTTACACAATGTCACTGGAGGCAAAGCTCTCACATAAAACTACTCCTATTGTCAATAAGGTTGTCAGTAGTACACATGCTGCAGCCATCACATGCAATTCTAAGCAGACATATAGGCCCACATATACTGAGACACTTACATGTAACCTTCCTAAACCACAAAGACCTCCTAGATAAAATTCACATAAGAAATACGTACAGCAGCCCCAAATGTGCTCTTTCAAAACAACACCCACATCAACACATAGAGCTACATCTCATGGAGCCTCTACCTCTAAGTCCATAAGGCAAGTCACCACACAATCCAACATTCTAGTCATTGGATACACCATTGTGAGAGATACTGATGTCTCTTTCACCAGGCTGAGTAAGGAAAAAGTTACAGTCAGTTGCTTATCAGGGGCTAGGATCCACCACATTAGGCATGCACTCAGGTCATAGGATCATAGTTATCAATATGACTCAGTCATAGTCCATGTGGGAGTAAATGACCTGAGACATACCTCCCTAGACTATATAAAGAGAGACAATATAGAGCTCTCAGAATATGTGTCTCAGGCTAGTATGAGTCTAGCACTGAGTAGCATTTTACCATCTCCAAGGATGATGCCACAATATGAACAAAAGATGATTGACTGTAATATTTGGCTTAGTTTCTGGTGTCATTCTAAGGGGGTGCAATATTTGTCAGCCTGGAAGGAGATGATCAACAGACCATGCTGCTTTGCCAGGGATGGTCTGCACCTCTCCCCTCTAGGCTTTTGAATAGCCTAGAGTGGTGACTAGCACTTGCTCTAGAATCTGCTGGAAAGCACTAGAAAAACTGAAAGTGATACAAGCACTCAACTCTCCTTGTCAATAAGGAGAAATTAATCATAGGCACTAAGCCTATAATTGCAAAGTACCTTGTAAAGGTAAGAGGTAACAGCTCTTATATTTTATAAAAAAAAGCACCTAAACAGGCATGTCCAAGGGTCAGCTTCTGGTGATTTCTCCTGTCCATCTGGTGAATCTGGGCATACTGGGGCAATGCGGCAACTGCCTCATGTACACAGACAATCCTCTCCTCCTACCACCCAACACTACAACCTGCGAGAGATGCACTTACATAGCCAAACTGGAAGCAAAGCTCTCTCCGGCCAAGATTGTGCTAGACAGTGAAGAGGAGAAGGTTAACACCTGCACTACACCTCAAGCAACTCATAGCACTTCAAAACCCACACCATCAACACCCACACATAGCAACACTAAACCTACATATGCAGAGGCCCTTAACATTAACCTGCCCAAGCAACAAGGACCTCCAAAGCTGAAATGCAAACAAACATCAGTCACAACCAAAGTGACACATAGCACATAACACCAGTGTGCCACCCAACAACAGCCCCTTAGGCAAGATAATGTACCCAACACTTTTGTCATAGGTGACTCTATAGTCAGGCACACTGATGTCCCACTCACCAGGCTAAACAAGGAGAAAATTACAGTCAGCTGCCTGTCGGGTGCCAGGATCCGCCACATAACGCATGCACTCAAGTCACTCCACAACAAGTACAAATACGACTCTGTCATTGTCCATGCTGGAGTGAATGACTTCAGACATACCTCCCTGGACTACATGAAAAGAGACATAGAAGAGCTCTTGGATCATGTGGCCCAGGCAGGTATGACCCTAGCCCTGACTAGCATCCTGCCTTTGCCCAGAATGATACCACAGTATAAGGACAAAATGATTGACTTCAACAATTGGCTAAGCTTCTGGTGTCATTCAAAGGGGATCCAGTATCTGCCTTCCTGGGAAGACATGATTGACAAACCACGATGCTTTGCCAGAGATGGTCTGCACCTGTCACCCCTGGGATTCAGGTTACTGGCTAAAGCTCTTGCCACCCCTATAGTGCCTTTTTTAGGCAAGGTTCAATGGATAAAACCACCACCATAACAGATACAAGCATGCAAAATCTGAAGATAATGCTACTCAATGCTAGAAGGCTAAACCTCAAAATGCACTCTCTTGAGGCACTCCTAAAAATGGAGAACATCGATATGTGTGCAGTAACTGAGACCTGGTTCAAGGCTCCAGAGAGCACCACTGCAATACCAGGCTACAAGACTTACCACATTTTTCGGCCACAAAACTAAGACCGAAACTCTAAAGGTGTTGGAGTGTCCATATTCACACCTCCAGGCTAGTTGCCCTACACAATGCATCTGAAATTCTCCAGGTGCAACTAACACTAGGTAAGACTGCAATCCAAATTGTAGCTTGCTACAGATCCCCCACCATACCCCAAGATTCTCACTACACCTTTCTAAACATACTGGAAAATATTAAGATTCAACCAAACACCCTAATACTGGGTGATTTCAACTACCCTGCCATTAACTGGGAAAACTACTTGGGTACCAACTCCTTTTCCCAACGGTTCTTGGAATTTATAAATTCCAATGCCCTGGATGAACTAATCCATTGTCCCACCAGGGGCTCCAATATCCTAGATCTGGTCATTACCAACATGGGAGATAGATGCTCCACACCAGTGGTCACCCCCTCATTGGTCACGTCTGACCATAAGCAAATCCCCCTTGACATCCACATCCCACCCCCACCCCCCAGTAAGGAAACCTCCTTAAAAAACTTCTCCAAAGCCAACTTCATGCTACTGAAGTCAGAAGTGACAAACTTCATGACACCCATGCAGACAGGATCTGAAAGTTCAAATGCAGAATCCTACACTAAGGCACTGTACGAGCACATCCACTCATGCATGAATCGTGCCATCCCAAATAGAACCAAGATGCTCTTCTCCAAAAAAAGGAAGCCAATCTGGTGTTCCCCTGCTATAAACAAACTATACAACAGAAGGAAGAAACTGTTGCAGAAAAGAGGAAAATCCCAGGATGCAAAAAACTCCCTCACCAGCCTCAGTAAGAAGCTGAGGTCCCTCATAAAATCTTCAAAAGCTAGTTACAAAAATAAAATTGCCAATGATTCCAAAGATAACCACAAGGCATTCTATAGTTATGTCAAGAATCTAAATGGCAATGCTCAGATCTGCTCTGAGCTACAATAGAATGGCATTAAATATGGTGATCCCAAGGATATTGCCAATATCCTGGCAGATCAATTTAGTGCCAACTTCACCCCCCTCTCACCCCCTAAAGGGCCCATCTCAATACCAAAAGATTGCCAAATTCCGGTAATCACAGTCACACAGGTAGAAACCGCACTCTCCAAAGCTAAGACTACAACATCCATGGGACCAGATGACATCCCAGGCTGTGTACTATATGAACTACAAAATGAACTGACACCTCACCTAAGTGTCATGTTTAATCATAGCCTCACCTCAGGCTTCGTGCTCACTGAGTGGTGTACAGCTACAGTTATCCCACTCCACAAGGGGGGATCCACCTTGGATCCTGGGAACTACCATCCCATCAGTCTAACAAGCATGATCTGCAAGGGCATGTAACGCATTATCATGGAACTTATAAACAAAGACATTGGCAACCTTCAAACACTGGACCCCACCCAGTTTGGGTATATAAAGAGCCGATCTTGTCTCCTGAATCTGATTGACTTCTTCAAATCAGTCTCCAGAGCTGTGGACGAGGGTAAGGCGGTCCACACAGCCTATATGGACCTCGCCAAGGCCTTTGACACCATCCCCCACTCTGGAATCATAGATAAATTTACTAAGCTGGGCATAAATCCCTACGTCACTCGATGGGTTGCCAACTGGCTTACTGACAGAACCCAGACTGTAAAAGTAGCTGACTCCAAATCCCACTACAGACAAGTGACAAGTGGAGTTCTTCGAGGTTCAGTCCTGGGACTACTCTTGTTTGGCATCTACTTCTCTGAAGTACAGGCCAACACTAAGGGACTCTGGCTAACAAAGTTCACAGATGACTGCAAACTGCGAGCCATTATTGAATCCCCAAATTATGTGGATATTCTACAAAAAGGGCCTTACAGAAACAGATGCCTGGTGCCAGAGCCATGGGCTCAAGGGTAATGCCAAGAAATGTATAGTTATCCACTTTAGAAAAAAACATGTACCCATGAATTACCACATAGGTGGCAGTACACTAAACATCAAAAGTGTGATGAGAGACTTAGGGACACAGGTGGACAGTGGTCTCACTTTCGATAACAACATCGCCACAACAGTCAGGAAATCCTTCTATTCGGCACACCTCATCACTAAGGGCTTTTCATCCAGAAAAAAAGGAGGTCATTGTCCCACTGTACTCATCCCTCATTAGACCCATTATAGAGTATAATGCCCCATTTGGTATGTACCTCACAAGACATCTGCAACAGCTGGAAAGGCCACAGAAATACTTCACTAAAAGAATCACAGGCCTAAAGCAGATGCCCTATGCTGACCGCCTTAAAAAACTCCAGCTATACTCTGTCGCATATTGTCTACTCCGAGGTGATCTCTGCTTAACATACAAGGCCATGTCAGACCCTGAGCTGTTGGACATGCTCCACTTAAAGGAATCCCAATCCCTCAGAGCCACATGCTCCAGGGATCTAAACCTCATCATGACAATGAACAAAACATGCTGGAGGGATAGGTTCCTGACCCAGAGACTCCCCATACTCTGGAATAGACTGCCCATACATGTCAAGCAGAGTGCCTCCTTGGCCCTCTTTAAAAGGAGCCTTGATGATTGGATGGGAGATAGGAAATTCACCCCGGGGATCATGTCAGTCGCCGTGCTAGACAGGGGTCCAGAGAAGTAAATATTGTGGGAAGAAATATCCAGGGAATTGTTATGGCTAGGCTTGCATAAGCCCTAGGGCCGATAGCCTAGTACCAACCTATGAACCTATGAATCTATGAATATTAGCTAAAACATTGCCTTCCACCTTAGTGTCTTTTTTAGGCAAAGTCAAACTGAAAGTACTTCCAACATAACAAATCAAAACCAAGAAAATCTAAAGTTATTACTGCTCAATGCTAGGAGCCTAAACAAAAAACTCCACTCCCTGGAAGCTCTGTTTACTCAGGAGAATGCTGATGTCAGTGTGGTCTCTGAGACGTGGTTTAAAGCTGCGGACTGCACACCAATAGTGCAGGGTTATAATGCCTTCCACACATTTAGACCAGCTACTACACAGACAGGGACTAAAGGTGGAGGTGTCTCTATTTACATAAAAAATAAATATATTTGAAGGCTGGTCAAACAGGACAATACACTTGAGCTAATCCATGTTCAAATAACCACAGGTAAAATCCAGTATCACTTCATTGCAAGCTATAAGTCCCCCTGTATGAACCAGGAACCCCATACCATGTATTTAAACTTATTAGAAACACTAACCATCCAACCCAATACCATATTCATAGGTAACTTTAATTATCCCACTATTAACTGGGAATTCTGTATGACATCAAATGTATATGCACAGAGATTCCTGGATTTTGTAAACACAAACTCCATGGACAAGATAGTCAATACACCAACCAAGGGTGCAACCATACTGGATCTTGTCCTCACTAATATGGCAGAGTGCTGCACACCCCCTACTGCAATGCCTTCCCTGGTAAGGTCTGACCATGAAATGGTCTCCTTTGAAGTGAAAATAAAACCTGGACCCCAAGCTAAACTGGGAATATTCAGAAACTATTCTAAGGCTAATCTCCTGCTATTAAGTGAGAACCTGGCAACATTTCAAGCCCCTACAAACCATGAGAACATTTCTGCCTATGCAGAACCTTTCACAGAAACCCTGTACAAGCATGTTAATAGCTGCATAGAGGCATCTGTACCCACCAGGAAGAAGTACAGAACTAACTCAAAAAACAAGTCCTCCTGGTGGAATCACAAAATCAATCGGATGTATAACAGGAGGAAGAAAATCATGGCAAAAATTAGGAGGTACAACACCCAGCAGGATAAAAGCACTCTCATTAAACTAAACAAACAACTCAGAGGACAAATTTGAGGTAAGTTTGTCCTCCCAGGCCCAGACAACCACAAAGCATTCTTTAGCTATGTCCACAACCTCAAAGGCAATACACAATTGTGCGCAGACCTCATTGTAAATGGAACCATCTATACTGAGCCAGAAGATATAGCAAACCTCCTGGCTGATAAATTCAGCTCCAACTTTACTCCTCTTTCCCCCCTCAACCTTCCCTCAGGAAATATCAAATATAACTCCCCCTACTATCACTAGGGAACAGGTTTCTTAATGCTCTCTCTAAGACCAATGACACTCTATCAATGGGCCCAGACAATATCCCAGGATGCCTTCTAAATAGCATGAAACGTGACCTATCAGGGCCTCTGGAATTACTATTTAACGGAAGCCTCCAAACAAGCTTCGTGCCTCATGAATGGAGAAAGGTAACGGTCATCCCTCTGCACAAAGGTGGGCCATCTACAGATCCTGGAAACTACAGACCCATAAGTCTCACTGTTCTTGAATGTAAAGCCATGGAAAGTATTATCATGGAGATGATCAATAGAGATATAGTAAACCTCCAGACACTGGATCCAACCCAGTTTGGTTTCGTCAAGGGCAGATCATGCCTACTCAGTCTGGTGGACTTCTTTGAGAAGTTCACCAAAGCAATGGATGAGGGCAAAATTATTCACACTGCCTACCTTGACCTGGCCAAAGATTTTGACACAATACACCACTTGAGCACATTTGGCAACTCAAGAGGTTAGGTACAAACCTGCATGTCACCCGGTGGATAGCCAACTGGCTCATAGACAGGACCCAGGAAGTTAAAATTGGGGAGTTCACCTCTACAAAGAGGCCAGTCACAAGTGGAGTCCCTCAAGGATCAGTCCTTGGACTGCTCCTTTTCAGCATTTACTTCTCAGAAGTCAAGGCCAGTGCCAGTGGCCTCTGGCTAACTAAATGTGCAGATGATTGCAAATTAGGAGCTGTCATTGAATCTCACACTGACACAAATGTTCTCCAGGAGGGGCTGACACAGACAAACAACTGGTGTCAGAGTCATGGACTAAAACTAAATGCCAAGAAATGCATAATAGTATCCTTCAGGAAGTCATCCATCCCTGACAACACACCCCTTAGAGTTGACCTAGTAGTCAGGGACTTAGGGACACACATAGATAGTAATCTAGCCTTTGATCATCATGTGTCTACAGTGGTGAGGAAATCATTCTGAGTTGTGCAACTTATAAATAAAGGTATGGCATCAAAGTCCAAGGAAGTCATTGTTCCACTGTATTCTGCATTCATCAGACCTATCACTTTGTACAATGTCCCCTTTGATATGCATCTAACCAGGCATATCCAACAACTGGAACATCCACAGAGTTTAGTTCCTCACTAAAAGAATACAGGGTGTAAGTAATATGTCCTATGCAGACTGCCTCAAGGCCTTATCCCTGTATTCTGTTTCCTACAGGCTTTTGAGGGGAGATCTATACCTGGCATACAGGGCATTGTCAGACTCCACTCTGATGGATATCCTGCATATCCACAAAACAAACAGCACCAGAATTACCCATTCTAAAAACTTAAACATTGCCTGTGATATAAATAGGACCTGCTGGAGAGATAGGTATGTATCCCAGAGACTACCTCATCTAAGGAGCAGGCTCCCCATCCATGTAAATCAGAGTTCCTCCCTAATCCAATTCAAATGCAACTTGGACAATTGGATGGCAAACCGGAAATTCATCTCTGGTTTGGCACCTATGTCTCTGAATCAAACAGTTAACTTGTAAATGGTTCATCTCCCAGGCCCATGCTTACACTTATCAAGTGTATCAGAACTTGTCATAGATTTAGGATGCATAGCTAGGCTTAAAAGGGTCTATATTATAACATCGAATTTTATAAAGTTCGAATGTTATAATATCGAACCAGTTTTGTCGAACGCTGAAAACAGCGAAGGTGCAGGACACCAAATTCTTTCCCAGGGAAAGAATTCAGTGGGCCGTTGCTGTGGCTTCGCTTTTTTCAGCATTCGATATGTTGGAACGTTACGGGTCGGGTTCAGGTAAGTGTGCGATTGTGTGTAGGTTAGGGTTAGTGGGTGGGTTAGGTGAGTTAGGGTTAGGGAGCGGGTCAGGTAAGCGTGCGGTTGTGTGTAGGTTAGGGTTAGGGGTCGGGTAAGGTGAGTTTGGGTTAGGGCGCGGGTGAGGTGAGTGTGTGATAGTGACGGACATTAGGGTTAGGGTTGGGTTAAGGTAAGTGGATAGCTAGTAGTGTATGTAAAGTTTAGTTTAGGTTTAGGTGTAGGATTTTAAGTGTATGTGTGTGGATTGCTGTTTTTTGTGTGTGTTTGTGTTGTGTGTATGTTTCTCGGAATAGCGATTTTTTCCCTGGGAAAAAAAATCGCTATTCTGACTGTTCGATGTTTGCAGATTTCGATGTTTAGGGTTCGATATTATAACATTCGATCTTTGTAGATTTCGATGTTATAATATAGACCCGGCTTAAAAAGGCTATTTTGGTCATTAGCCTAGTAAAAACCTATGAATCTATGACAGCTACTCAACCCACTGTCACATGCACATATGCCACACAAACAGCCCCCCTGGCCCTGTCCACCCAATTGCACTTACATTCTCATCCATTCATGCATTCATACACACATAAACACACTTTTCTGGCCCTCCTCACTAACTCCCGTAGCACTCACATGCCCCTCACACACACACACACACACACACACACACACACACACACACACACACACACACACACACACACACACACACACACACACACACACACACATGACTTTACCTTACCAATACTTACCTCTTCCGTAATGGCTGAACATGGCCATGTTCATTACCTCAAAGTGATAGGGTGGCCATGCTAATCTAAACATCGTAGTAATGATTTCATGAATTACTCAGCACGTAGATGCCTTCCTGTAGGGAGTTCCAGGCCAGAGAGACAGAGAGAAACACAATGCTAATTAGCATATACCACTCCCCCAGACTGCCTTATTTGCATATAACATGGCATGCTGTGTTATGTGTCTTCATGCTAGAACACCATGCCTCACTGTGTTTGACCTTTTTCCTGAATGCAAAAAGGTTACTTTGAGATATTCATGAGGTGTTCACCCTTATGTATTACAAATTGTCTCACATATATTTGTCCAGTTCATTAATTTCAACTTTCAAAGTAATAGTTTGGCCTTTTCATTTCTTATATATTTTTATTTTTCATCTTAATTGAGTATCTTGCTCTTATGGAAATATGTTCTCCTGATCTTGTGTTCCTAGCCACTAATGTTGAACATTTTTTGATTTTTTTTTTACTCAAGCAATTTCCCTTTCAGAACTTGATAAATTGCTTCTTCCATCTTTCCACTGCATGCCTTACTTCATTTAGATCTACATAATGTCTGTTCTGCTTCCATATAGTTTGTTATTAATCTCTTGTGCATTGCTTTAGATTCCATTTTGGTAGAATAATCTAGCAGTAATTTCAATTTTATAACCCCATGATCACTGCACATCGAAGGTCTTAAACCTTGACATCAGCCATCTCTTTAGTAATACAATGTGCAGTATGTTCTATTTCCCAGTAGATTTGCTGACAATCTGCAATGATTGTTCTTGTACACACGTTGTTAATAATTTGCTTTCTAATGCTGTTGACTCACTTGTATTCCAGTCTGTCTCTGGTAAATTTAAGTCCCAAATTATTATTATTTTTCCTTACAGTGATTCATGTAAGAAATTTATTAATTTCTCTAGGTCACGAGTACTTGACTTGATTCTCTATATACTCCAGCAAGTATTATCTCTTCCAGAGTTGTCTTTAGTGTCACAGTCGTACAAGTTATAATACTGATGTTAACATCAAAGATGTAACAATCACAGGTCTCATAACAATCTTTTATCCCTATCATGGCTATGTGGTCTCACCTTTGATAACCACATAGCCACAACAGTTAGAAAATCCTTCTACGTGGCACACCTCATCACTAAGGGCCTTTCATCCAGAAAAAAGGAGGTAATTGTCCCTCTGTACTCATCCCTCATTAGACCCATTATAGAGTATGTACCTCATTTGGTATGTACCTCACAAGACATCTACAACAACTAGAAAGGCAGCAGAAATACCTCACAAAAAGAATCACAGGCTTAAAGCAGTTGCCTTATGCTGACCATCTAAAGAAACTCCAGCTATACTCTGTTGCATATCGCCTACTCATAGGCGATCGCTGCCTAACATACAAGGCCATGTCAAACCCAGAGTTGTTGGGCATGCTACACTTAAAGAAATCTCAATCCCTCTGAGCCACATGCTCCAGGGATCTTAACCATGTCATCACGATGAATAGAACATGCTGGAGGGATAGGTTCCTGACACAGAGACTCCCCATACTTTGGAATAGGCTGCCCATACATGTCAGGCAGAGCGCCTCAATGGCCCTCTTCAAGAGGAACCTTGACGATTCGATGGGAGATAGGAAATTCACTCTGGGGATCACATCAGTAGCCCTGCTAGACAGGAGTCCAGGAAAGTAAATATTTGTGGGAAGCAATAGCCAGGGAATCTTTATGGCTAGGCTTGTATAGGCCCTAGGGCCGATAGCCTAGTACCTACCTATAAACCTACCTATGAATCTATGACACCTTCACCTGATTTCATACCCTAGCAGAACAGGTTTTGAATCATTATTCTTTGGCCATGTATCACAAACAACAGTATCAGTCTTAATATCACAAACAACAGTATCAGTGTTAATATCACAAACAACAGTATCAGTCTTAATATCACAAACAACAGTATCAGTCTTAATATCACAAACAACAGTATCAGTGTTAATATCACAAACAACAGTATCAGTCTTAGTATCACAAACAACAGTATCAGTGTTAATATCACAAACAACAGTATCAGTCTTAATATCACAAACAACAGTATCAGTCTTAAGTGAACAAACAACAGTATCAGTGTTAATATCACAAACAACAGTATCAGTCTTAAGTGAACAAACAACAGTATCAGTCTTAATATCACAAACAACAGTATCAGTCTTAATATCACAAACAACAGTATCAGTCTTAATATCACAAACAACAGTATCAGTCTTAAGTGAACAAACAACAGTATCAGTGTTAATATCACAAACAACAGTATCAGTCTTAATATCACAAACAACAGTATCAGTGTTAATATCACAAACAACAGTATCAGTCTTAATATCACAAGCAACAGTATCAGTCTTAATATCACAAACAACAGTATCAGTCTTAATATCACAAACAACAGTATCAGTCTTAAGTGAACAAACAACAGTATCAGTGTTAATATCACAAACAACAGTATCAGTCTTAATATCACAAACAACAGTATCAGTCTTAATATCACAAACAACAGTATCAGTCTTAAGTGAACAAACAACAGTATCAGTGTTAATATCACAAACAACAGTATCAGTCTTAATATCACAAACAACAGTATCAGTCTTAAGTGAACAAACAACAGTATCAGTGTTAATATCACAAACAACAGTATCAGTCTTAATATCACAAACAACAGTATCAGTCTGAAGTGAACAAACAACAGTATCAGTCTTAATATCACAAACAACAGTATCAGTCTTAATATCACAAACAACAGTATCAGTCTTAAGTGAACAAACAACAGTATCAGTCTTAAGTGAACAAACAACAGTATCAGTCTTAATATCACAAACAACAGTATCAGTCTGAAGTGAACAAACAACAGTATCAGTCTGGAGTGAACAAACAACAATATCAGTCTTAAGTGAACAAACAACAGTATCAGTCTGAAGTGAACAAACAACAGTATCAGTCTTAAGTGAACAAACAACAGCATCAGTCTTAAGTGAACAAACAACAGTATCAGTCTTAATATCACAAACAACAGTATCAGTCTTAAGTGAACAAACAACAGTATCAGTCTTACGTGAACAAACAACAGTATCAGTCTTAATATCACAAACAACAGTATCAGTCTGAAGTGAACAAACAACAGCATCAGTCTTAAGTGAACAAACAACAGTATCAGTCTTAATATCACAAACAACAGTATCAGTCTGAAGTGAACAAACAACAGTATCAGTCTGAAGTGAACAAACAACAGCATCAGTCTTAAGTGAACAAACAACAGTATCAGTCTTAATATCACAAACAACAGTATCAGTCTTAAGTGAACAAACAACAGTATCAGTCTTAAGTGAACAAACAACAGTATCAGTGTTAATATCACAAACAACAGTATCAGTCTTAATATCACAAACAACAGTATCAGTCTGAAGTGAACAAACAACAGTATCAGTCTTAAGTGAACAAACAACAGTATCAGTCTTAATATCACAAACAACAGTATCAGTCTGAAGTGAACAAACAACAGTATCAGTCTTAAGTGAACAAACAACAGTATCAGTCTTAAGTGAACAAACAACAGCATCAGTCTTAAGTGAACAAACAACAGTATCAGTCTTAATATCACAAACAACAGTATCAGTCTTAATATCACAAACAACAGTATCAGTCTTAAGTGAACAAACAACAGTATCAGTCTTAAGTGAACAAACAACAGTATCAGTCTTAATATCACAAACAACAGTATCAGTCTGAAGTGAACAAACAACAGTATCAGTCTGAAGTGAACAAACAACAGTATCAGTCTTAATATCACAAACAACAGTATCAGTCTGAAGTGAACAAACAACAGTATCAGTCTTAAGTGAACAAACAACAGTATCAGTCTTAATATCACAAACAACAGTATCAGTCTGAAGTGAACAAACAACAGTATCAGTCTGGAGTGAACAAACAACAGTATCAGTCTGGAGTGAACAAACAACAGTATCAGTCTTAAGTGAACAAACAACAGTATCAGTCTGAAGTGAACAAACAACAGTATCAGTCTGAAGTGAACAAACAACAGCATCTGTCTTAAGTGAACAAACAACAGTATCAGTCTGAAGTGAACAAACAACAGTATCAGTCTTAAGTGAACACAGCACATTTTCGAGGGAAATAATTAATGTTAGCAGATATGAATTTACACAAGTTATACCACAGATTCTGTTTGTGTGGGATAAAGTAACAGCCTTATTTTTCTCGCTTAAAGAATGCAGTACTGAAATTCAGAAGAAAGTGTATTCTGCCTTAGTAATGGCTCTTTTGAGTGGCCTATGCTAGAAGCAGGTCTAAAATCTAAATCTTATTTTAAAAGATATTTTTAGACGACTGGGTCCTTTGAAAATACTCTACACTCCATTCATTTCTCTTAGTGCAGAAAATGCCTGAAAGAAGACTTCCATCAAATTGCCATTGGACAAACCACTGGTGACAGCTTTTAAGATGCTTTAGACCATAGTGAAATCCTCAAAGATTTCTAGAGATTAGAGAGTTTGCTGAAATACTGAAACTTATGAGAGTGCGATTTCAAAACAGATGTAATGTGGATGTGAAACACCAAAAACAGTTTTACTGCTTTTGGTGACAAAGGCACAGGATGTTTACTAGAGCAAAAAGCCAAAGGCCTGAAGGGATTTTGGTGATGCATTGTGTGGTTGAATAAATACTGATAGTGAAAGTGAGCAACCCCTTAACTGATCAGATGATGTTTATCTAGAAACAGAAAACAGTAAAAGGAGGCCTTAGCATTCAATAGACAATGTTGCTTAGTTTTACATTTGCTTAGACGTCTTCGGGAATAAAGCAATCTTCTGATGCAAGTGTACTTGTGCTCCAGTGGCATTTTTCTTCACATGTACTGCTTGAATTAGCTGTTAAAGAGTGAAACTGAATGCTGTTGCCTGCTCTCATTGGTGACTGAAACTAACTGCTCCTGCCTGCTCTCACTGGTTGTTGAGACTGAATCCTCTTGCCTGCTCTCATTGGTGGTTGAGACTGAATCCTCTTGCCTGCTCTCATTGGTGGTTGAGACTGAATCCTCCTGCCTGATCTCATTGGTGGTTGAGACTGAATGCTCCTGCCTACTCTTATCAATGGCTGAGACTGAATCCTCCTACCTGCTCTCATTGGTGGTTGAGACTGAATACCTGTGCCTGATCTCATTGGTGGTTGAGACTGAATCCTCCTGCCTCCTCTCATTGGTGGTTGAGACTGAATCTTCCTGCTCACTCTCATTGGTGGCTAGGACTGAATGCTCCTGCCTGCTCTTATCAATGGCTGAGACTGAATGCTCCTGCCTGCTCTTATTGGTGACTGAGACAGAATGCTCCTGCCTGCTCTCATTGATGGCTGAGAATGCTTCTACCTGCTTTCATTTCTGGCTAAGATTGACTGTTCCTGCCTGCTGTCATTGGTAGCTTTGGCTTTTAAGGATACCCACTAGTGAGTCATACCTTGCATATCATTGCCCATCCAAATGTTCAAAGACACAGATATTCAACATATCTTTCAGCATTTAAAGTTAGGCATGTTTGGGTATGAAATGACTATAAGATACAAAGAAAAATCACAGCCATTGCTATGACTTTTACATTTAGACTAAATATGGGCATATAATTTCCCAGATGTATAGACTTCAGCAATTTCACTTAGTACTATTTACAGATAGAAGGGTTTCCTAACTGTAGTGGGTACGCAATAATAAGATAACAAGGAGTACCTGGGTCTCTTACGGCCGTGTCTGTCCATTTTTGCTGAATTGTGTTACTCCACACTTATGTAAATTTATACTGAGACCATTTTCAGCACACTGGGAAAGTTTGCATATTTTAGCCCTTGCTGGAGCTGTTTAGTACCAGCTGATGAGTGGATAACAGTGTCCAGCTTGCAGTCATCAACAGACTTGGCCAAATGTCTTTTGACATATCAGCTTGGACACTTGTGAAATAAATGTCAAACATGAGAAGGTCCAGCACAGATATCTCTGGTATCCCACTTGTTACAGTTTTATGTTCAGAGAAGGTATCTGTGATACAACTTGGATTCCATTGGATAGGCAATTTGCAATCCAGTGAACAATAAACTCACAGAGTTTTACAACAAATAAAACTATCTAAATATGCAGAAAATTATCCTGTAGACTAGATAGAAGCCAGTTATCCATGAAAAGCAGTTGTAGGAATGCTTTATGTTAGTGTGCACTTTTATGCTGGACACTAATTTAGAACACATATTTAAGAATATAAGGAAATGGTGAAATTATAATTTATAGCAGCTAATTCACTGGTGTGATGGATTTCTGATTTTGCAGTGTATACTGAAAACCACTATTTTTCTTGTAGTATACAACAAATGACAAAGTTACACAACAAAGATGCCTGAATGAAAAGAAAGTACAAACAGTGGGTGATCTTTTAATAATGGTGATTTCAATGGAGGAAACATAGTAAATTAATATCTTTTGTAGTATAGTGAGTCCACAGAATGATGCCTCAAATAATGAGTTCAATATTTGTTAATGTTAATTTGTTAATGCAGTTTATTTACTTTTATATAAATGTAAATTTGCCTATGTCACAAGTAATAATTCAACAAAGGTGTGTTAAAAAAGAAGCAACTTGTCTGCTTTGGCTTCAGCTATTTGCCCATTTCTCTCAACATTACATTGCCTCCTTATAAATGCTTGTTAACTGAGGCTGTAACTATAGTTTGAAAAGAGAGAGAAAGATACAGTATGGAGAATGTAGAAATCTTATTTACATAACCTGCAAAGTGGTATATTCTTAGCAAAGAGTACTTAATGAACTTATTATAGGTTCATAGGTGTGTACTAGGCCAATGGCCCTGGAGCCTTTACAAGCCTAGCACAAAAAAATTGTCCAGGCACCGTGCCACCCAATGTTAGTTCACAATCCCCCTATCCAGTAGGGCAACTGGAGTGATCCCTTGGGTGAACTCTCTGTTACCCATCCACTTGTCAAGATTTCTCTTGAAGAGGGCCAGTGAGGTGCTCTGCTTGACATGAATGGGAAGCTTATTCCAGAGTATGGGCACTGAAAAGTTATGTCTTTGATTTTGCAAACCTAAATAATGCCATGTTCTTCTAAAGCAATAGTTTTAAACCTCAAGTTGTGGAAATCTTTGAACTGAAAATGATCACCACCACAAAAAATATGCATGTTTTTACTTGTCACCTTAGCAATCATGTTTACGTCTTTGGGTTTTTTTGTATGTAATGTTTATTTTTGTAGTCTGGATATTTTGAACGATTTAAATGTTGGTGGCTTATAATTTACTTTTTGTCATACAGTTTCATCAAGGCATATACACATTTTCTTTGTTAATCTAGACTATGACTGACATTATAACAGAAGATTATAGCTATAAGATGCCAATGATCTTTAGTCTTTAGTGCAGGGTTTGAATCCCTCAGTCTCCATTTACATCCTGTGTGATCCTGAGCAAACAATTTAACCAGATATTGCTCTGGGCTCACTGTTGCAAACAGGTAGATTTAATAAATTATGAACTATATACATATTTATTTATTTATGTTATTTTAAGATTGCTAGCCAGGTAAGTGAATAGGTCTGAGGACCATGTTCAGACATGGCCCAGGCTATTTGTCAAAGACAACATTTTTTTTAATCATTTTGTTGACCAGGAAAGTCTGACTAGGACAGAGCCTATTTTCAGCAGAGGCCCAGGGAGAAATGCTCCAGATGCATGGAGCATTTTAAGTGTCACAATATCAAAACATGCACCAATGAATCCAAAATCAAAGACAGGGCTGCAATATAAACTTACAGCAAAATAGAATATCATATAAACAGGAGTACTAGACATGTAAGTGTGATATGCATCACATTCAATGATGTGGAGCAACCTGGGATTCAGATGAACAACCACATGATTCAGAGACACACTGAGAACTGTATTATAGAAAACTAAGAAATTCTGCAGCCTGCAGAATATGCAAAAAGGTTAAATAATGATATGGCTGAGCAATTCAGAAATGTATATATTTCATGCAGAGAGACATGACTGCCAGGACTGTTGACCCCAGTAAAGTCTTGGAGTTATGGGGGACAGACCACCGAAACATGTATGGAGTAGCTGCTATACTAGTAAATATGCATAAGCAAGAAGCTGTTACCATTTCTGGTAATCAGGGTATTGTGTGTCATCATCTTCAGTGGCTTCGAGTCACCCATTTGCATATAACATACACTGCCCTCCATGGCACAGAAATTGTGGGCTGCTACTCTGTGAATAGAGGTAGCATAAAGGAGGTGGTAAAGATGTGTCACCCTTATATGAATGCCTCAGGATGCAAGGAGTATCTATCCCTGCAGACACCAAGATATGTGTGCCTTTGAGAATCATAGCTACAGAGACCTTTTAATGACCAGCAGGGGACATGGCAGGTGTACCCCAGGCATCTACTTCAAAGACGCTGCACTGTACCCCTGATAATTTGCTACAGTATACGGAGGAGTGTATCTGATTTTTTATATACCACAGAAGAGAGGGACAGCACCTTCTGGGCTTTTATGAAAAAAAAAAAACATTTTCCTGATGTACATTGAGCCATTTACCACACCCACACTTTTATTTATTTATGGACTTGTATTTCTTAACTGGATTAGTGCACTGATCTCCATGGCACTTTTGTTTTAGACAGTTGCAATAAATGGACAATGGTGTATCACCTGTAAGGCATTCCAGTGGATCAAACGTCAGGTGGTCTATAATGCACAAGGTATAATACACAATGGGTCTGTAGGCCACTCGGGCAGTACTCACGATTTCCACATATGACACATGTTCAATTTATACCAGTTTGTGCAGGGTGATTTTTCAATGGGACATCTTACTGGTGATGCCTGATTTGTCCTTGAACCATGGCTAGTGATGACAATTAGAAACTCACAGATAGTGGCAAAGAATGGCTACAATAATGTCCTGTCACAAACCCAGGACATTGTCAGGTGTGTGTTCAGCCTACTTAAAGCCCTCTTCTACTGTGTGGATATATCTGGTGGTGCACTGCAGTATGATCCTGCAACATTCTGTAAAACCTTTGCAGTGTGAATGATTATAGACAACATCCAGATACCAAAACAGCTGCAGCAGGGCAGAGAAATTCAGAAAAGATAAAGTACCAGAGTTAGAAGTAAAGCAGGTGCTTTATGAGGAGCCTGTGGAAGAACCAGCTGCAGGGGAGGAGCCTGATTATTAGCCTGTGGAGCAGCTGAATGCAGGGGATGAGCCTGCAAAGGGCGAGGTGCTTGAAGATCTTGTGGATGAATCAGCTGTAGGGGAGGAGCCTGTGAAGGAGGAGATGCTTGATAAAAGCCTGTGGAAGAGCCAGCTGCAGGGGAGGAGCCAGTGAGGCAGGAGGAGCCTGTGAAGGGGCTGGCCCTAGGGAATGAGCCTGTGAATATGGAAGAGGAGCCTGATGAGGAGCCTGTGGAAGAGCTGGATGCAGGGTAGGAGCCTGTGTAGGAGGTGGTACTTGATGAGCTTATGGATGAACCAGCAGAAGGGGAGGAGCCAGTGAAGCAGGAGGAGCCTGTGAAGGGGCTGGCCCTATGGAATGATACTGTGAATATGGAATTGGAGCCTGATGAGGAGCCTGTGGAGGAGCTGGATGCAAGGTAGGAGCCTGTGTAGTAGGTGGTACTTGATGAGCTTATGGATGAGCCAGCAGAAGAGGAGAAACCTGTGATGGAGCAGGGTTTGACTATGCCTGAAAGCAGCATCTAGTTCATTATTATGGGCAAGAATAAATCAATATATACAAAATAAAACTGATGCTTGTAAAAACTATAGTCAGGCTGTGCTATTCCATGCATAGAATGGCCACACTGGACATCAGACACAGGCTTCCCAAGTAACAGAGTACTGAGGCAGGGCAAGAGTTATGAGCATATGCACAAGTAGAAAGGCCCTCAGTGACAAGTGTCAAAAACTGGGCAGTGTGTGTGTGTGTGTGTGTGTGTGTGTGTGTGTGTGTGTGTGTGTGTGTGTGTGTGTGCGTGTGTGTGCGTGTGTGTGCGTGCATGTGTGCGTGCATGTGTGTGTGCGTGTCTGTGTGCATGCATGCGTGTGTGTGCGTGCGTGTGTGTGCGTGTGTGTGTGTGTGTGTTGTGTGCATGTGTGCGTGTGTGTGTGTGTGTGTGTGTGTGTGTGTGTGTGTGCGTGTGTGTGTGTGTGTGTGTGTGTGTGTGTGTGTGTGTGTGTGTGTGTGTGTGTGTGTGTGTGTGTGTTTGTGTGTTTGACAAGGGCAGGAGAATGGGAAGAGATAGATATTAGATATACTGGCCAGTGTGAATGTGGTGTCTCCTGTGTTCTACTCGTGTGTGGTGGTGGGCACTACAGATGCCTGGGTTTGGTGGGGTACAGCTTCAGCCAATGATACAGCAGTATGCTGGATTTGATGGACAAGTCCAGGACACCCACAGAAGATGTATGGGCTAACTATGAGCATTATCATCCCTGGAGATGCCCTCTCCTGGGAAGGTTGTAGTTAAGATGCACATCACCCTGAGAAGGAGCAGTACTCAGTGAGTGTCAACAAATGGCAACTCATGCTACAAGTGGTGTCCACACATATACCTCATCTGTGTGTACATCCTTATTGCCCTGTACTGCCCTCTTCATTGGATGGTTTGTTGAGGTGATGGTGCTATGAGTTTAAGACCATGCACTCCTTTCCCATAGTGGACCCTCCCAACCAGATGTGGATCACCTGCAGGAAGTGTGTTAGCCATGATGTATGGCCACACAGCAGAATTTACTGCATGCATACACCTTATAACAGATATCAATGATGTTGCACATCTGTTCTTTGCACTCCTGTACTTCCACAGGTTGCCATACAGACTGCATATTTCCCCAACTAGCTCAACTGTGCCTGTGTTGGTGTCTGCCTGTCTCTGTATAAAGGCCCTGCACAAATGCTGGATAGTGGCTATGTGCACACTCAGCTTGGGAAGGGAATGGTACATGTGGCATGCTCAGTGACTGGCATGATATCCCCTGATGTCATCTTCACACTCTATAGAGATTATAGAAAAAATTGGGAATGTGCAGCTGGTGATGAGAGCACTACCTTGGGAGATGTGTCTGTTCCTGTCCATGGGTGTTGTACCTTTGGCTGCATTGTACAATTCGGCATCTTCACAAAAGGCCCAGCACAATCATAATAGGCATGCTTCTAAATACCAGGGACATTAAAACAAGAAATTCATAGCACAAAGCAAACAATAGCATATGATCTCATATCACTGAGTATAACTCATTTCAAGAACATATATGATAGACTATGTCCTAAATATTGGTAACAAGCAGCTGTCATTTCTAGGGTATTGCTAAAATTCAGTAGCATTGTGACAGTGTCTAGGCAACAGTGTTTAAGCAGTAGATATTGCTCATAAATCAATTAAAGCTTGCAACAACTCCTTTCTATATTCTTAATCAATCAACGTGAGTTTACCTTACTAGCCACTGATGAGTGTAACCAAATGACTGAACAAAATGTCCTTTCAACTGTATTGTTTATTGTAACACACTGTACTCCTTATAGCATATTTATGTTTTGCTCCTTTCTTGGCTTTGAAACTGTACCTTATTAACTTTTTGACTCTGTACTGTACTTTATTAACATGTGCATTGTATTTACTGTATTTGCAGAACTAAACTTTGTGGAGCTTTTCTCCTCGGGCCTCCACTAAAAATGGGATCCATGTCCAGTTAGACTTTCCCGGTAAACAAATATAAAATAAATAAAAATAAATAAAATAATAAATTATACTCTATAACTATATTAAGCAGTATCTCTAAAGCATTCAAACTTAGTTTCTTTTGCTAGAGGAGCTTTAACTTTCTTCCTGAAAAAGAGTAATCTTTTAAGCGTTTCTAATTTATTTGGCATGCACTAGCACTGTGGCATAACGGGATACAACACTGACTGTAGCTTATGTGGCTCGGGTTCAATTTATATCTCGGGTGTCTGAGGCACTGGCAGGGATGAGGTCACTTTGGGGGAATAGTTGTGGGGCATTGTCTAAGCTGCTGCATGTTCCATTGCATATATCACTGGATTTTAGCAAGTGTGCATTATGGGGAAAGGAAGAAACTGTTAGGGCATTAAAAAGAAAAATACTTCTCAGTAGCTGGACGACTTTGCACTAGAGTTTCTAATCTTATCACCAGCACTGGAGATGGGTCATGCAGAGATTAGTGAGGCTACATGTAGGTCTGATATACCGTGTAACCCAACAGAGGAGACAAAAAAATAACATCCTATTACATGAAGCTGGACAATTTTAGACAAGGCATTTGATGAGTTATTTTTTTTCAATCAAGATAACATACTATAACATTAAAAAATAACTTAAAAGACTATGAATAAGGATGAATGTTCAAAATATCAGATTGTACAGCTAACTTAGCAAGACTAAAAATAAATTAATCCCACTTTCCAGAGGAAAAAATCAACCCAGTTAAGGGTTTAAGTATATCTTTATTCAACAATGGATTAAAAAATAACTTATTACATCTGTAGATGGATAAGTAAACAGTGTGGTATTAAACATATTACACAGTCAGGCAGAATTCTGTACAGTGAGTAAAAATACTGTCAGCATCAAATGAGCTTCAATAAAAATGCACCTTTTATTGTGAAAAAATACATGGAAAAACTAGGCACTTCAGCCGTAAGCCTTAAAGGCTGAAGCCTTGAAGGCTGATACCAAAGCAAAAGTGATTATACAGTATGTGTGTGTGAGACCATGAGATGCTAGATTGGTTTGCTATCCAGGGCTGTTGATTTATTTGCTTCTTTGTTTCTACCCATTTAGTTCAAAGGCAGGTTTAAGCATTGTTATATCCTTGAAGTGGATAAATGAGCAGATCCGGCACAAGGTGATCTAGGCAGCTGCCCAGGGCCCAGTGCTGGCTTTTATAAAAATATAAAATGCCTGGTTATAGTTGGCTTTTAAAAAATAATAAAAAGCCCTCTCATCTGTAAATACTTTGCCCCTTTAAAAACACTAACCAGAAATCACGCATATTCCATCTAAACACTAGTGCTCGGCCTGAACAGGAAACATGCACTCAGGCACGCTTCATCTGTTTTTGCTACCCAGCCAAAATGCATCTTCCATTCATTGCTATACATCTGAGCACAACATCAGAGATTCCGCCAGCACGTTTCAGTTTTACTGATTAGCGTCACTGTGAATTTGCAGGATTCAAGTGAAGAGAAATAGCATTGATATCCCCCAGGGGCGGGAGAAGCAAACAGCAGCATGTAGATGACAACGCCACGCAACGGCGCAGCTTACCAGTCAGTGAAAGGAATGGAAGGTGTGTATTTATGTGGGAGGCAAGAACTTAATCCTCCACACCAACTGTTAGGCCACCTTTAACTCTTTTTCTAGTAAATCACTGAGAATAAGTCTGTCAATGTCAGTACATACTTTACTAGTATGTTTGAAAACAGTTTGTTTAACACTTAGTAATAAAAAAATGTGTCACAGTGTAATCAAACAAATAATCCAAAAATGCTGTGGTTGTGCCTTCTAAGAATCTATTTAAATTTGTATCCAGTGGACATTTATTGTAAATAAATAAATAAATTACAAGAGTTAAGCACTTTCATTTTACTCTAAGAACTTCATCAGGACTACGTATACTGGCTCCATATTGGTTTAAATAACCAGTATAATCACATGACAAATGAAAACATCTCCAAGCCACTCTTAAAGAGACGGCCACCTCAAAATTGTTAAAATATCAGAACATACTGGTTACAATTCAAAACATATAAAAATATCTGTCTATATAGATATCTTTATCTATACATGTATCTATATTTATCTCTCTCTCTCTCTTTATATATATATATATATATATATATATATATATATATATATATATATATATATACAGTATATATCAAACTTTTGTGACATTAAATAAAAATTCATACGTTGCCAATAAGTTACAAGTTTAATGCCTTTAGTTATAGATACTGTTAACAGAAATACTCCCATGGGAAATCAGGACTCTCAAAGATGCTAAAAAAGTCAAATCGGCCTTAAAAGAATACTGAACAGTCAACGGACCTGCCATTGTGCTCCACCTCCTTAACTTATTTTCAAGTACTCAGCCTCCTTAACTTATTTTCAAGTACTCCGCCTCCTTAACTTATTTTCAAGTACTCAGCCTCCTTAACTTATTTTCAAGTACTCTGCCTCCTTAACTTATTTTCAAGTACTCCGCCTCCTTAACTTATTTTCAAGTACTCCGCCTCCTTAACTTATTTTCAAGTACTCTGCCTCCTTAACTTATTTTCAAGTACTCGGCCTCCTTAACTTATTTTCAAGTACTCCACCTCCTTAACTTATTTTCAAAACAAAATTACTACTTTTCCATCCCACGAAAAAGACCACACCCCTAGCCTTTTCCATCCACTCCAAAAATGGGACTATCATCTCCCCAGACTCCTATACCAAGCTCTTAGGAGTTTCCATAGATAACAAACTTAGATTTGATATCCATATCAATCAGACCATTAAGACCGTTAATAAAAAACTCGGGTCACTATACCGGATCAAATCTTTTCTAACTCCAATAGCAAAAGTGACCTTGGCCCGCTCACATCTGCTCTCTACCCTCCTGTATGCCTCCCCTATGTTCACTAACCTCAACACAGCTGAACTAAATAAACTATCGCACTGCTATAATCAGATTGCTAGATTTGCTACGGGAATGCCTTACAGAGCACACCACTGTATTAACCTAAGAAACCTAGGTTGGATAGAATTCTCCAACCTTCTACAGCAGACCCAACTTATCGAAGCATTTAAAATCCTGAATCAACCTGACAAAACTCCAGCTCTGAAAAATTGAATCAGACCCTATAATAATCTCAGTAGTTTGCGTTCCTCCAGTAAGCAACTAGTTCAACCAGTCAAATCCAACAATGTAGGGGGTGACTTACTCTTTACCAATGCCATTGGTAAAATATGGAATTCCCTCCCTCCCAGTCTTTCCTGTATTTCCTCCCTATATCTTTTAAAAAAAAAGTTATATCACCATCTAAAGTCACATTGACTCTGTCAATGCTCAAGTCCTGACTAATCCTTGCTCCGACAAGTATAGAGCCTTTCCGATACCCATCCCCTCTCTATTACTTTTTACCCTCGCCTCAACCTAAAGTAATGTGCCTAGAAGGTGATTTGGTATGCTGGAATCTGTATTAATATTTTGTATACCTGATATTGTATAGTTTTGGATCATTTATACTTTATTGCATCTTTTTGTTGCAGGAGAGAAATGTGTTGCTTTGTTTTTTCTTTCTTTGTATTATCTCAATGTATTAATTACTGTCACTGTGGAGCTTTTCTCCCCGGGCCTCCGCTGAAAATGGACATGTATCCAGTCGGACTATCCCAGTCAACAAATGTAAAATAAATAAATAAAATAAATAAAGTACTCCGCCTCCTTAACTTATTTTCAAGTACTCCGCCTCCTTAACTTATTTTCAAGTACTCCGCCTCCTTAACTTATTTTCAAGTACTCCGCCTCCTTAACTTATTTTCAAGTACTCTGCCTCCTTAACTTATTTTCAAGTACTCGGCCTCCTTAACTTATTTTCAAGTACTCGGCCTCCTTAACTTATTTTCAAGTACTCCGCCTCCTTAACTTATTTTCAAAACAAAATTACTACTTTTCCATCCCACGTAAAAGACCACACCCCTAGCCTTTTCCATCCACTCCAAAAATGGGACTATCATCTCCCCAGACTCCTATACCAAGCTCTTAGGAGTTTCCATAGATAACAAACTTAGATTTGATATCCATATCAATCAGACCATTAAGACCGTTGATAAAAAACTCGGGTCACTATACCGGATCAAATCTTTTCTAACTCCAATAGCAAAAGTGACCTTGGCCCGCTCACATCTGCTCTCTACCCTCCTGTATGCCTCCCCTATGTTCACTAACCTCAACACAGCTGAACTAAATAAACTATCGCGCTGCTATACTCAGGTTGCTAGATTTGCTACAGGAATGCCTTACAGAACACACCACTGTATTAACCTAAGAAACCTAGGTTGGATAGAATTCTCCAACCTTCTACAGCAGACCCAACTTATCGAAGCATTTAAAATCCTGAATCAACCTGACAAAACTCCAGCTCTGAAAAATTTAATCAGACCCTATAATAATCTCAGTAGTTTGCGTTCCTCCAGTAAGCAACTAGTTCAACCAGTCAAATCCAACAATGTAGGGGGTGACTCACTCTTTACCAATGCCATTGGTAAAATATGGAATTCCCTCCCTCCCAGTCTTTCCTGTATTTCCTCCCTATATCTTTTCAAAAAAAAAAGTTATATCACCATCTAAAGTCACATTGACTCTGTCAATGCTCAAGTCCTGACTAATCCTTGCTCCGACAAGTATAGAGCCTTTCCGATACCCATCCCCTCTCTATTACTTTTTACCTTCGCCTCAACCTAAAGTAATGTGCCTAGAAGGTGATTTGGTATGCTGGAATCTGTATTAATATTTTGTATACCCGATATTGTATAGTTTTGGATCATTTATACTTTATTGCATCTTTTTGTTGCAGGAGAGAAATGTGTTGCTTTGTTTTTTCTTTCTTTGTATTATCTCAATGTATTAATTACTGTCACTGTGGAGCTTTTCTCCCCGGGCCTCTGCTGAAAATGGACATGTATCCAGTCGGACTATCCCGGTCAACAAATGTAAAATAAATAAATAAAATAAATAAAGTACTCCGCCTCCTTAACTTATTTTCAAGTACTCCGCCTCCTTAACTTATTTTCAAGTACTCCGCCTCCTTAACTTATTTTCAAGTACTCCGCCTCCTTAACTTCTTCTCCTTCCTTTTACCTGTTGCAGCACACTAAAACCTCTACTCAGTTTCTTCCCTACCTACATAATCACACTTCTCCTTCTCATCCTACACTTCCTTATACTCTCAAATCACCCTTATCTACTTCTTATCACTGCAACTCCTTTAACCAACACTTCCCAACTGTGCTGCATTGCCTCCTCTATCCTATTCTCTAAATCAAGGTTTATAATCAGCTTGTTATGGGTAAACCCAAGTATAAACCTGTACTGTTTTGTCTGTAGTTAACTTGTTTGTATTTCAAACTCTTTTTATTGAAAAACTCATCTTAAAATTTGTCTGTACACAATATAAATTCTATTTCCAACATTATTAATATGATCCTTACAACTGTTACCTGGAGCTTTTTTTTTGCATTGTAATCTAATCTGCTACAATATTTACATAATTGTGGAGCTTTTCTCCCTAGGCCTCTGCTGAAAAAGGGCTACCAGCTTAGTTGGACAAACCTGGTCAACAAATGTAAAATAAAATAAATAAATTGGAAAAGGGAACCAGTGAAGTGACAGGAAACACTAACAAAAACAAGATAATGTACAAGTAAGCAGCCTGCTTGCAAAGTAGGTTTATTTATGACATTATAAACATCACCATCCTCTCTTATTTGAAACTTTATTTTGAACAGGTAGACCCAGAGTGAATTGGATACAAATGCTTTATATAGACATGTTAAAAAAAACATGTTTTACGTGTTTTTAATTTTTTAATATTACAGAATATTTATGAAATGATAAGGGGGGATTTGAGTAACTATACAGAGATTTTAGAAAATAAATGGGTTTTGCAGTTTAGGGCCCATCACTATCTGGGGCTAAAGGACAGTTTTACCTTAAAACCAACTCTAAAACAATTACAAGGGAGAATAAAATAAATATTACACTGTTTAATCCATTTTAAGTTTGTAGTCAGCTCACCCTCACTCCTCCTACTTTACTGCTCATTGAGGTGTTGTGCACTTTACAATAACTCGCCATATTCCTAACATCACTTATTATCTAACCTGTCTCTGAAATGTGTAAATCTGCCAGGTAGCCTACTATGTAATTTTATCCGATTCTCACTGAATAACACTACCTGAAGATTTGTTACAATGTTTGCTCATCTAATCACTGAAAATATTCTATATGTAATGTGTATTGTCTGCCCATCTAATATCTGTAAATAATATATTTGTTATTTGTAATATGTGACATGTTATGATGCTTTGTTATTCCATGGAGCTTTTCTCCCCAGGGCTCTGCTAAAAATGGATATGCATCCAGTCGGACTATCCTGGTCAACAAATGTAAAATAAATAAAAATAAAATAAAATCTCCTTTTTACAGCACACTTGGTCTGCCTGTATCATCGCAGCTCGGGTCCCCCACCCCTCCACCAGCAACTGCAACATTGCCAAATAAAACCACTGCTATGGTCCGGTTTCTCCCTACAGTTATTTCAAGCCAAGAATAGCACTTTTTAATAAGGATACCCACCAGACAAGTCTGCATAGATGACTGGATATTTACAATTCTTATTATCAGTGAATTTGGTCCTTTAATAGTTATTTTTTAAACATTGTGACTGGATGTTTACAATTGTTTTTATAGCAAATTTTGCACTTTTACTAGTTATTTTTAATCATTGCTTCAGCCAGCATGCACATCTGCAAGGGCTCCCCCACCCCAGTCAACTATAGCTTCGTCTCTCACCACTAGGTGGTGTAGCTAACAATATACTTGCTGTATCTTGTTCCAAATAAATCTGCCTCCCCACTGGAATTCTTGTAAAGTAAGGCCAGTACCATTTACTTGGTGTATTTTGCCCTTTCGATAAATTTGCCATCCTTTGTTGATTTACTTACACACCAAGGCCATAAAAGTAGTGCTTCTGCAACTATCTGCTTACACTCCTACCTTTGTGCCTCTGCCTCTTCCTTGTTTTCACTTGCCTTACAGCTCCACGGTTTCCACTTCTCATACTGATTGTTTTTCTTTGAACTCTTCTCTGAGGAGGGAACAGTTCCACCCCCACAGTCTCTTCCACCTAATGTGGAAACTGACAACAACTCTTTTGACCTCAAACCTGTCCCAAGTAACACCATAAGAACAGTGCTGAAAAAACTGCAACCTCCTTCCTTAACAGCAGACCAACTAACTCCCCAAATGAGTACCTCAAACTTTCAGCTGATGCCATAGCTGTGCCTATCTCCATTCTGGTAAATATGTCTATAGCAGAACACTATGTCCCACAATTATGGAACATTTCCTATATTACTCCTCTACCTAAAGGAGGAACATCAACAGAATTAAACAATTATAGATCTATAGAGATCCTTTCCCCCTGTGTCAAAATTCTGGAAAAATGTATACACGCTCAATTACTACAATACCTGCTATCTCACAACCTTATCTCTCCCTCCCAACATCACCATCACAGCCCTAATTAATTTCTTTATCACCATCAACCAACTGAGAAATTCACACCAGCAAGTAGCATCAATCTTCCTAGACATGTCAAAAGCGTTCAACACCGTCTCCCATCAGAAACTCCTCAGTACTCTTGTCTTACTAAACTTATCAAAGACTTCCCTCTCCTGGTTCTTAAGGTATCTTTCTGACAGACGCAACACTAAGATAGAAATCTGAACTCTTACCTCTTCTGCCTGTCTCAGTCGGAGTCCCCCAACGATCCATACTAGGGCCCCTTCTTTTCACCATCTTCTCTAATGATCTATCCTCATCCATAACACATGGTAAAGTAGTTCAGTATGCGGATGTTTCAACTTTAATCTGCTCAGCAGATACCTTACCAGACCTCCAAATAGTAGTCTAACAAACTTTAATGATCTCAAAACATATCTAAGTAAATAACAACTAATCCTCAACCCCAAAAAGACACAGTTAATGCTATTTACCAGTAGCAAACAATCACCTACCACCCCTCCTTTCCCCATTCTCTCAGCAAACAACACAGTCATCCAACCAGTTAGGCATACAAAACTCCTTGGTGTGACAACCAGAAACAAACTCCAATTTGACCAACACATAGCCATCACAATTAAGAAAGCTCACATCAAACTTGGCTCACTGTACAGAAGCAAGTCATTCCTCACTGACAATACCAGACTAGCCATATCCAGAACCTTCCTCCTCTCTACTCTCCTTTATGCTTTTCACCTCTTTACCAACATAAAAAAATCAGACTTAACCAAATTGTAAACTTGCTACTGCAAAGTAGCCTGCTTCGTAGCCAACCTTCCCCACCAAACCCACCATTGTATTGCTCTAAATAAATTAAATTGGCTCAAGCTAACTAATGTTCTCCATCTCTACCAACTTAAATTCATACATATCATCTTCCATCCTGACAGTTTGCCATCCCTCGAGGAACTTGTTCCCTATTCATTACCCTGCAGAGGGCCTTGTTTTTCCACAATCTGACTGTGTTGTCTCAGGAGGTTTATTCTGTGACAATACAGCATTATTAGCTGTTCAAGAAGGCCAGACCTGTACTGAGATACCAGAAGGAACAGGTATTCTTAATGGTGGCGAAGACATAGGGGGGTAAAAATTAGATGCGGTTGCCCTCCAACCAATTATGCCCCACTTCCAAAAATAGTGTGCTGTATGTAGTGATATTTCTGATATTTGGTTGAACAAAAGATGCTGTAGTATTTCTACTATCTTTAATTGTTTTGCTTTATTCACTGTATTAAAGAATTATTTTTTATTTATTTCATTTAGTATTTGTTTTACTGGGAATGTCCAACTTGGAACAAAGCCAATTTTCAGCAGAGACCTGGGGAGAAACGCTCCAGATGCATGGCTTTGTAACTTGGAAGGAAACCCATACGAATACAGGGAGGAAATGCAGAGTCCGCACAGAAGGCACCCCAGCCAAGAATCGAACTAGAGAACCTCTTGCTGTGAGGTGACAACACAACTGCTGCATCACTGTGCCATCCATTATTCTTTAATAGTCCTGGACTATGTAATACAGTCTAAACACATATAATTTTAGTAATTTCTTTTGCAGTACCTTCTTTACAGCCTCCAGGAACTGCAAAGGAGTTGACATTTGTCAGATTATATAGCCTGCATTGTTTGGAGTGATGATCAGAACTGTCTGATCTTCAGCATCCAGTATGTAGTCGTTGTTGCATATTACTGTCATGCAGTCTTCTCAGCAGTATTGGATTGTAAAGAATTTCACCATTTAGTTTAACTGTTGCACTGCCAGTTACCAAAAATTTCTAAAGCTCTGCCTTGTTCATGAGCTGCTTATTGTTTTGAGGGTGCAGAGTTTGACTCTTCCCACCTTCAGTGACATTGAGCAAGTCACTCAACCAAACAGTGCCCTGGAGCAAATGTGAATTTGGGCTGTGCTCATTAATGGTATCCAGGACTTCTTGCCTAGTACCTGTGAACCTGCTGTCACTGTCTACCAGCCATTCCTTGTTGCATACCTGATCTAGTTCAGGAAATGCTAGGTCAATATCACCAGTGCACTAACTGTTTACTGTAACCTTGGCAATTCATTCTTCACAGGCAATGCATGTATAGATAAAGCACTGAAATGCAACGTTGTTTGCCAGGAGCAGCTCAGCATTAGTGGCAGTTCTATTTAAATCAGAATTAGTCAGATAACTTTTACTTATTCTGTACGTATTAACTTGGCATATGTTGTTAGGTGGTTAATATATTGTTTGTTCTCATAAATTCTTTTCAATTTAAAACTGCCCTCGCACATGGTTGGATCTTGTGCACTGATGCGAGCGATCCTTATACAATGCCAACTAGTTCATCCAAAGCTACAAATAAAGCACATGGAATTTATTTCTTCACAGCAATAAGGGTTGTACATGGTCAATAATGTGGGTATAACTGGGAGGGGGGGTTCTCTGTGTATGAAAGTACCTTATACTGTTATCATCTGGTCAGTTTTAATTAATCTTTAATCTAGCTTTGCAGGTCTATTATTATGTTTTTTTTACATGACATCTGAAAAGGATGCAGTCAACAATGTAGCTATAATTGCTGGATTTGAGGGACGTTTGTGAATAAAAATGACTGAACCTACTGGGCTGATGAAGTTAAAAAGTCATTATTCTGGCTACTTTGCATTTGTGTAAAGCAAAATGGAATACTTACATTTTTATCACAATCAGATGTGATGTGTACATAGCTGCAATTGCTGAATACGGATATTGGTGGATTATATTGACAACAGTCTGAGTGGCCCTTGTGATTGACATGTTCTGAAATGAGTAGTTTTGCCATTATGACTCGTATTTTGTTTCACCGCTTACTGGAAAAAATGTTCAAAACTACACATTTAAAACATACTGTTTACAAATGCTGTATTAAACAAGAAATATGTTTAAAACAACCAGGTGAATCAACAAATACATTAATGCATCGTTCTAAAAATGTGTGTGGTGGACTCTTGGTTTGAAAACAGTCCAAGGCCCAAGGTACACTTAATCTGCCACTGGCCAGTTACATTTTTCAATGAATGTGAATTTCAATGCATTCTCAATGATTGTGAGTTACAAGGGAAGAGAAACTGACTGATGCTGTTGCTAAGTCTGTTTTCAATGTGAGACTGTTTTGTTTAGCAAATTGCCATCAGCGTTTGTGCTATGAAATTTGAAATAAGTTTTTAAATGAAATCCAAATCTCTGTAATTATTGTAACATAAAAGAAGAAAACAGTGTGGACACTGACAAGTCTGAATAGTTTTTATGGTAATTACTGAGATACAATAGGGCGCTGGAATTACTGGGGGGACCCTGGTCTGTTAACCTGCCTTGGACCTTATTTCACCATAATCAGGTTCTGTAAATGGATACTGAAAAATATATTAAGAAATTAATTAATTATTGTTTGCTTGTTACTAAACTTGTACTTAAAAAGGAATTTAAACCATCAGCTTTGTCTGCTTTTAATTACGTATTATTAGTATTTTATAGCTTTGCAAAGTCTACTGTTTTGTAAGATCATTTATATTGAACCTTTGGGTTGCTGTAGAAACTGCAGCACCTAGGCAGGCTGCAAGAAGAAAGACATTCCACTTAAAGGCACAGTCCAATAAACCACTCACTTTTCAGGTCAGCAGAGCATCCTGTTCTGATGAGCCATTTGGATGAATGCAGTCCAACTTCAGGTTATAGTTCATGCATGTCTTTTACCGTAGTCATCCAAGAACTACTCTGCAGTAACCATCATCTCTTTAGCACTAGTCTTACTCATGATCTCCTTTCTGTTATGAGGAGATATCAGGCTCTTTCACATAATGTTAATCGTACAATCCCTGTAGAATATCGCATGGGTCATTAGGTCTCTTGTCCCTTTCAGTCACACATTTAGCTATGCAAGCATTCACCAAAAAAAAAAAAAAACATACATGAGCATTCTAAGTTTGCAGCACACACACACACACACACATACACACACACACACACACACACACACACACACACACACACACACACACACACACACACACACACACACACCCACACACATCCACACACACACACACGCACACACACGCACACACACACACACACACACACACACACACACACACACACACACACACACACGTTAAATTATCCTTTGTGGAAAATGTCATTCCCACTAATTATCACATTAATAACAATGTACTAAGCATGGAAGCAGTCGTGAGGGACTTGGGCACCCAGGTTGATAGCAACCTGACTTTTGACCACCACGTTGCCTCTGTTGTACAGAAGGCTTTCTACATGGTCCACCTCATAAATAAGGGTATTTCATCCAGGAACAAGGAGGTCATAACATCCCTGTACTCCTCTCTAATCAGACCCATTATCAAGTACAATTCCCCCTTCGGCATGTATCTTGCCAAACACATGCAGCAGTTGGAGAGATCACAGAGGTTCCTGACCAGGAAAATCCAGGGTCTCAAACACCTATCCTATACAGATAGGCTAAAAGCCCTGTCCCTCTACTCAGTCTTACAGACTGCTCAGAGGTGACCTGTATCTGGCGTTCAAGACCATTTCAGACCCAGTCTTGATGGAGTTGCTACATATCCATAAGTCAAACTCCACTCAAGCAACCCGCATGCAAGGCCTCAATCTGGTCTGTGACATTAATAGAACTTTTTGTCAGGATAGATTTGTGTCCCAAAGACGACTCCATCTGTGGAATAGACTCCCTCTTCATGTCAAGCAGAGTACCTCTCTACCCCTCTTTAAGAGTAACCTGGACGACTGGATGGGTAACAGAAAATATACTCCTGGGAAACCACCTGTGTCCCTGCTGGACAGGGAAAACAGGTACTGACTTTAAGGGAACATGGGCAATATTCTTGGCTAGGATTATAAGGGCCTCTAGGCCAATAGCCTAGTATCATCCTATGAACCTATGAATCTATAAGAGGCTACCGCACCCAATAAAAATCTACAAGTATATAAGGATGGCTTGCAAACTCTATATGGAACATGTCACAACAGAAAATCAAATAAGATATAATCAGTGCACCTGTGATCTGGAGCAGTTTTACCTGTAATACATCTATGAGAGAGCTGCTCTAATTCATTTATAACCAATGCACCTGTGATCTGGAACAGTTTTACCTGTAATACATCTATCAGACAGCTGCTCTGATTCATTTATAACAAGTACAAATATTATCTGGAGCAGTTTCACCTGTAATACAGAAAGATATGGGACAGCTGCTCTGAATCATTTCTAACCAATGCACCTGTGGTCTGGAGCAGTTTTACCTGTAATAGATCTATGAGACAGCTGCTCTGATTCACTTATAACCAGTGCACCTGTGTTCTGGAGCAGTTTCACCTGTAATACATCTATGAGACAGCTGCACTAATTTATTTATAACAAGTGCACCTGTGATCTGGAGCAGTTTAACCTGTAATACAGAAAGATATGAGACAGCTCCTCTGATTCATTTATAACCAATGCACCTGTGATCTGGAGCACTTTTACTTGCAATACGTCTATGAGACAGCTGCTCTGATTCATTTATAACCAGTGCACCTGTGATCTGGAGCAGTTTCATCTCTAATACAGAAAGATAAGAGACAGCTTCTCTGATTCATTTATAACCAGTGCACCTGTGATCTGGAGCCGTTCTACTTCTAATACATCTATGAGACAGCTGCTCTGATTAATTTATAACAAGTGTACCTGTGATCGGTAGCAGTTTCATCTGTAATACAGATACATATGAGACAGCTGCTCTAATTCATTTAAAACAAGTGCACTTGTGATCTGGAGCAATTATACCTGTAATACATGTGTGAGAGAGCTGCTCTGATTTATTTATAACAAGTACAAATATTATCTGGAGCAGTTTCACCTGTAATACAGAAAGATATGGGACAGCTGCTCTGATTCATTTATAATCAGTGCACCTGTGATCTGGAGCAGTTTCACCTGTAATACATCTATGAGAGAGCTGCTCTAATTCATTTATAACCAATGCACCTGTGATCTGGAGCAGTTTTACCTGTAATACATCTATCAGACAGCTGCTCTGATTCATTTATAACAAGTACAAATATTATCTGGAGCAGTTTCACCTGTAATACAGAAAGATATGGGACAGCTGCTCTGAATCATTTCTAACCAATGCACCTGTGGTCTGGAGCAGTTTTACCTGTAATAGATCTATGAGACAGCTGCTCTGATTCACTTATAACCAGTGCACCTGTGTTCTGGAGCAGTTTCACCTGTAATACATCTATGAGACAGCTGCACTAATTTATTTATAACAAGTGCACCTGTGATCTGGAGCAGTTTAACCTGTAATACAGAAAGATATGAGACAGCTCCTCTGATTCATTTATAACCAATACACCTGTGATCTGGAGCACTTTTACTTGTAATACGTCTATGAGACAGCTGCTCTGATTCATTTATAACAAGTGCACCTTTGATCTGGAGCAGTTTTACCTGTAATGAGACAGCTGCTCTGATTCATTTATAACAAGTGCACCTGTGATCTGGAGCAGTTTTGCCTGTAATACAGAAAAATATGAGACAGCTGCTCTGATTTATTTATAACCAATACACCTGTGATCTGGAGCACTTTTACTTGTAATACGTCTATGAGACAGCTGCTCTGATTCATTTATAACAAGTGCACCTTTGATCTGGAGCAGTTTTACCTGTAATGAGACAGCTGCTCTGATTCATTTATAACAAGTGCACCTGTGATCTGGAGCAGTTTTGCCTGTAATACAGAAAGATATGAGACAGCTGCTCTGATTTATTTATAACCAATGCACCTATGATCTGGAGCAGTTTTACCTGTAATACATCTATGAGACAGCTGCTCTGATTCATTTATAACAAGTGCACCTTTGATCTGGAGCAGTTTCATCTCTAATAAAGAAAGATAAGAGACAGCTTCTCTGATTCATTTATAACTAGGGCACCTGTGATCTGGAGCAGTTCTACTTCTAATACATCTATGAGACAGCTGCTCTGATTCATTTATAACAAGTGTACCTGTGATCGGAAGCAGTTTCATCTGGAATACAGATACGTATAAGACAGTTGCTCTAATTCATTTAAAACAAGTGAACCTGGAGCAGTTTCACCTGTAATACAGAAAGATATGAGACTGCTGCTCTGATTCATTTATAACTAGTGCACCTGTGATCTGGAGCAGTTCTACTTCTAATACATCTATGAGACAGCTGCTCTGATTCATTTATAACAAGTGTACCTGTGATCGGTAGCAGTTTCATCTGGAATACAGATACGTATGAGACAGTTGCTCTAATTCATTTATAACAAGTGAACCTGGAGCAGTTTCACCTGTAATACAGAAAGATATGAGACTGCTGCTCTGATTCATTTCAAACCAGTGCACCTGTGATCTGGAGCAGTCTTACCTCTAATACATCTAAGAGACAGCTGTTCTGATACATTTATAACAAGTGCACCTGTGATCTGGTGCAGTTTAACCTGTAATGAGACAGCTGCTCTGATTCATTTATAACAAGTGCACCTGTGATCTGGAGCAGTTTCACCTGTAATGCAGATAGGTATGAGACAGCTGCTCTGATTCATTTATAACCAGTGCACCTGTGATCTGGAGCAGTTTTGCCTGTAATACAGAAAGATATGAGACAGCTGCTCTGATAAATTTATAACGAGTGCACCTGTGATCGGGAGCAGTTTTACATGTAATACATCTATGAGACAGCTGCTCTGATTCATTTAAAATCAGTGCACCTGTGATCTGGAGCAGTTTTACCTGTAATACATCTATGAGACAGCTGCTCTGATTCATTCATAACAAGTGCACCTGTGATCTGGAGCAGTTTCACCTGTAATACAGAAAGATATGAGACAGCTGCTCTGATTTATTTATAACCAATGCACCTGTGATCTGGAGCAGTTTTATCTGTAATACATCTATGAGACAGCTGCTCTGATTCATTTATAACAAGAGCACCTTTGATCTGGAGCAGTTTCATCTCTAATAAAGAAAGATAAGAGACAGCTTCTCTGATTCATTTATAACTAGTGCACCTGTGATCTGGAGCAGTTCTACTTCTAATACATCTATGAGACAGCTGCTCTGATTCATTTATAACAAGTGTACCTGTGATCGGTAGCAGTTTCATCTGGAATACAGATACGTATGTGACAGTTGCTCTAATTCATTTAAAACAAGTGCAATTGTGATCTGGAGCAGTTTTACCTGTAATATATCTATGAGAGAGCTGTTATGATTTATTTATAACAAGTGCTCCTATGATCTGGAGCAGTTTCACCTGTACTACAGAAGGATATGGGACAGCTGCTCTGATTAATTTATAATCAGTGCACCTGTGATCTGGAGCAGTTTTACATGTAATACATCTATGAGAGAGCTGCTTTAATTCATTTATAACCAATGCACCTGGGATCTGGAGCAGTTTTACCTGTAATACATCTATGAGAGAGCTGCTCTGATTCATTTATAATCAGTGCACGTGTAATGTGGAGCAGTTTTACCTGTAATACAGAAAGATATGAGACAGCTGCTCTGATTTATTTATAACCAATGCAACTGTGATCTGGAGCAGTTTTACCTGTAATGAGAGCTGCTCTGATTCATTTATAACAAGGGCACCTGTGATCTGGAGCAGTTTCGCCTGTAATACAGATAGGTATGAGACAGCTGCTCTGATTAATTTATAACCAGTGCACTCGCGATCTGGAGCAGTTTTACCTGTAATACATCTATGAGACTGCTGCTCTGATTCATTTATAATCAGTGCACCTGTGACTTGGAGCAGTCTTACCTGTAATACATCTACGAGAGAGCTGCTCTGATTCATTTATTATCAGTGCACCTGTGATCTGGAGCAGTTTTACCTGTAATATATCTATGCGACAGCTGCTCTGATTCATTTATAATAAGTGCACCTGTGATTTGGGGCAGTTTAACCTGTAATACATCTATGAGACACCTGCTCTGATTCATTTATAATCAGTGCACCTTTAATCTAGAGCAGTTTTACCTGTAATTCGTGTATGTGACAGCTACTCTGATTTATTTATAACAAGTGCACCTGTGATCTGGAGCAGTTTCGCCTGTAATACAGAATGATATGAGACAGCTGCTCTCATTAATTTATAACCAGTACACTTGTGATCTGGAGCAATTTTAAATGTAATACATCTATGAGCTGGCTGCTCTGTATCATTTATAACCAATGCACCTGTGGTCTGGAGCAGTTTTACCTGTAATAGATCTATGAGACAGCTGCTCTGATTCACTTATAACCATGGCACCTGTGTTCTGGAGCAGTTTTACCTGTAATACATCTATGAGACAGCTGCACTAATTTATTTATAACAAGTGCACCTGTGATCTGGAGCAGTTTAACCTGTAATACAGAAAGATATGGGACAGCTGCTCTGATTCATTTATAACCAATGCACCTGTGATGTGGAGCACTTTTACTTGTAATACGTCTATGAGACAGCTGCTGTGATTTATTTATAACCAGTGCACCTGTGATCTGGAGCAGTTTTACCTGTAATACATCTAACAGACAGCTGCTCTGATTGATTTATAACAAGTGCATCTGGAGCAGTTTCACCTGTAATACAGAAAGATATGAGACTGCTGCTCTGATTCATTTCAAACCAGTGCACCTGTGATCTGGAGCAGTTTTACCTCTAATACATCTATGCGACAGCTGCTCTAAATCTTTCATAACAAGTTCACCTGTGATCTGGAGCAGTTTCACCTGTAATACAGAAAGATGAGACAGCTGCTCTGATTCATTTATAACCACTGCACCTTTGATCTGGATCAGTTTTACCTGTAATACATCAATCAGCCAGCTGCTCTGATTCATTTATAATAAGTGCACCTGTGATTTGGAGCAGTTTTACCTGTAATACATGTATGAGACAGCTACTCTGATTCATTTATAACAAGTGCACCTGTGTTCTGGAGCAGTTTGACCTGTAATACAGAAAGATATGAGACAGCTGCTCTGATTAATTTATAACCAGTGCACCTGTGATCTGGAGCAGTTTTACCGGTAATGAGACAGCTGCTTTGATTCATTTATAAGAAGTGCACCTGTGATCTGGATCAGTTTCACCTGTAATACAGATAGGTATGAGACAGCCGCTCTGATTAATTTTTAACGAGTGCACCTGTGACCTGGAGCAGTTTGACCTGTAATAGATCTAAGAGACAGCTGCTCTGATTCATTTATCACAAGTGCACTTGTGATCTGAAGCAGTTTCCCCTGTAATGCAGAAAGATATGAGACAGCTGCTCTGATTCATTTATAAACAATGCACCTGTGACCTGGAGCAGTTTGACCTGTAATAGATCTAAGAGACAGCTGCTCTGATTCATTTATCACAAGTGCACTTGTGATCTGAAGCAGTTTCCCCTGTAATGCAGAAAGATATGAGACAGCTTCTCTGATTCATTTATAAACAATGCACGTGTGATCTGGAACAGTTTTACCTGTAATACATCTATAAGACAGCTGCTCTGATTCATTTATAACCAGTGCACCTGTGATCTGGAGCAGTTTTACCTGTAATACATCTATGAGACAGCTGCTCTGATTCATTTATAATCAGTGCACCTTTAATCTAGAGCAGTTTTACCTGTAATTCGTGTATGTGACAGCTACTCTGATTTATTTATAACAAGTGCACCTGTGATCTGGAGCAGTTTCGCCTGTAATACAGAATGATATGAGACAGCTGCTCTCATTAATTTATAACCAGTACACTTGTGATCTGGAGCAATTTTAAATGTAATACATCTATGAGCTGGCTGCTCTGTATCATTTATAACCAATGCACCTGTGGTCTGGAACAGTTTTACCTGTAATAGATCTATGAGACAGCTGCTCTGATTCACTTATAAACAGGGCACCTGTGTTCTGGAGCAGTTTTACCTGTAATACATCTATGAGACAGCTGCACTAATTTATTTATAACAAGTGCACCTGTGATCTGGAGCAGTTTAACCTGTAATACAGAAAGATATGAGACAGCTGCTCTGATTCATTTATAACCAATGCACCTGTGATGTGGAGCACTTTTACTTGTAATACGTCTATGAGACAGCTGCTCTGATTCATTTATAACCAATGCACCTGTGATCTGGAGCAGTTCTACTTCTAATACATCTATGAGACAGCTGCTCTGATTCATTTATGACAAGTGTACCTGTGATCGGTAGCAGTTTCATCTGGAATACAGATACGTATGAGACAGTTGCTCTAATTCATTTATAACAAGTGCACCTGAAGCAGTTTCACCTGTAATACAGAAAGATATGAGACTGCTGCTCTGATTCATTTCAAACCAGTGCACCTGTGATCTGGAGCAGTTTTACCTCTAATACATCTATGCGACAGCTGCTCTGATACATTTATAATGAGTGCACCTGTGATCTGGTGCAGTTTTACCTGTAATACATCTATGAGACAGCTGCTCTAAATCTTTCATAACAAGTTCACCTGTGATCTGGAGCAGTTTCACCTGTAATACAGAAAGATGAGACAGCTGCTCTGATTCATTTATAACCACTGCACCTTTGATCTGGATCAGTTTTACCTGTAATACATCAATCAGCCAGCTGCTCTGATTCATTTATAATAAGTGCACCTGTGGTTTGGAGCAGTTTTACCTGTAATACATCTATTTGACAGCTGCTCTGATTCATTTATAATCAGTGCACCTGTAATCTGGAGCAGTTTAACCTGTAATACATGGATGAGACAGCTGCTCTGATTCATTTATAACAAGTGCACCTGTGTTCTGGAGCAGTTTGACCTGTAATACAGAAAGATATGAGACAGCTGCTCTGATTCATTTATAACCAGTGCACCTGTGATCTGTAGCAGTTTTACCGGTAATGAGACAGCTGCTTTGCTTCATTTATAACAAGTGCACCTGTGATCTGGATCAGTTTCACCTGTAATACAGATAGGTATGAGACAGCCGCTCTGATTAATTTTTAACGAGTGCACCTGTGACCTGGAGCAGTTTGACCTGTAATAGATGTAAGAGACAGCTGCTCTGATTCATTTATCACAAGTGCACTTGTAATCTGAAGCAGTTTCCCCTGTAATGCAGAAAGATATGAGACAGCTGCTCTGATTCATTTATAAACAATGCACGTGTGATCTGGAACAGTTTTACCTGTAATACATCTATAAGACAGCTGTTCTGATTCATTTATAACCAGTACACCTGTGATCTGGAGCAGTTTTACCTGTAATACATCTATGAGACAGCTGCTCTGATTCATTTATAACAAGTGCACCTGTGATCTGGAGCAGTTTCAGCTGTAATACAAAAAGATAAGAGACAGCTGCTCTGATTCATTTATAACCAGTGCACCTGTGATCTGGAGCCTTTTACCTCTACTACATCTATGAGACAGCTGCTCTGATTCATTTATAACAAGTGCACTTGTGATCTGGAGCGGTTTTACCCATAATACAGCTATGAGAGAGCTGTTCTGATTTATTTATTACAAGTGCACCTGTGATCTGGAGCAGTTTCACCTGTAATACAGAAATATATGAGACAGCTGCTCTGATTCATTTATAATCAGTGCGCCTGTGATCTGGAGCAGTTTTACTTGTAATACATCTATGAGACAGCTGCTCTGATTCATTTATAACAAGTGCACCTGTGATCTGGCGCAGTTTCACCTGTAATACTGAAAGATATGAGACAGCTGCTCTGACACATTTATAACCAGTGCACCTGTGATCTGGAGGAGTTTCACCTGTAATACAGATAGGTGTGAGACAGCTGCTCTGATTCATTTATAACCAGTGTACCTGTGATCTGGAGCAGTTTTACCTGCAATACATCTATGAGATAGCTGCTCTGATTCATTTATAACAAGTGCACCTTTGATCTGGAGCAGTTTTACCTGTAATACAGAAAGATATGAGATAGCTGCTCTGACACATTTATAACCAGTGTAATTGTGATCTGGAGCAGTTTTTCCTGTAATACATCTATGAGAGAGCTGCTCTGATTTATTTATTACAAGTGTTCCTGTGATCTGGAGCAGTTTCACCTGTAATACAGAAATATATGAGACAGCTGCTCTGATTCATTTATAATCAGTGCACCTGTGATCTGGAGCAGTCTCACCTGTAATACAGAAAGATATGAGTCAGCTGCTCTGATTCATTTATAAGGAATGCATCTGTGATCTGGAGCATTTTTACCTATAATGCATCTATGAGACAGCTGCTCTGAATCCTTTATAACCAGTGCACCTGTGATCTGGAGCAGTTCTACCTCTAATACATCTATGAGACAGCTGCTTTGATTAATTTACAACAAGTGCACCTGTGATCGGGAGCAGTTTCACCTGTAATACAGATAGGTATGAGACAGCTGCTCTAATTAATTTAAAACAAGTGCACTTGTGATCTGGAGCAGTTTTACCTGTAATACATCTATGAGAGACCTGCTCTGATTTATTTATAACAAGTGCACCTGTGATCCTGAGCAGTTTCAATTGTAATACAGAAAGATATGGGACAGCTGCTCTGATTCATTTATAATTAGTGCACCTGTGATCTAGAGCAGTTTTACCTGTAATACATCTATGAGACATCTGCTTTGATTCTTTTATAATAAGTGCACTTGTGATTTGGATCAGTTTTACCTGTAATACATCTATGAGACAGCTGCTCTGATTCATTTATAAACAGAGCACCTGTAACCTGGAGGAGTTTTACCTGTAATACATGTATTTATTTGTAACAAGTGCCCCTGTGATCTGGAGCAGTTTCACTTGTAATACAGAAAGATATGAGACAGCTGCTCTGATTCATTTATAACCAGTGCACCTTTAATTTGGAGCAGTTTTACCTGTAATGAGACAGCTGCTCTGATTCATTTATAACAAGGGCACCTGTGATGATCTGGTTTCACCACCTGTAATACAGATAGGTATGAGACAGCTGCTCTGATTAATTTATAACCAGTGCACCTGTGATCTGGAGCAGTTTTACCAGTAATACATCTATGAGACAGCTACTCTGATTCATTTATAACCAATGCACATGTGATCTGGAGTAGTTTCATCTGTAATATAGAAAGATATGAGATAGCTGTTCTTATTCATTTATAAACAGTGCACCTGTGATCTGGAGCCATTGTACCTGTAATAAGACAGCTGCTCTGATTCATTTATAACAATTGCACCTGTGATCTGGAGCAGTTTCACGTGTAATACAGATAGGTATGAGACAGCTGCTCTGATTCATTTATAACCAGTGCACCTGTGATCAGGAGCAGTTTTACCTGTAATACATCTATGAGACAGCTGCTCTAAATCTTTCATAACAAGTTCACCTGTGATCTGGAGCAGTTTCACCTGTAATACAGAAGGATATGACACAGCTGCTCTGATTTATTTATAACCACTGCACCTTTGATCTGGAGCAGTTTTCCCTGTCATACATCTATGAGACAGCTGCTCTGATTCATTTATAATCAGTGCACCTGTAATATGGAGCAGTTTAACCTGTAATACATGTATGACACAGCTGTTCTGATTCATTTATAACAAGTGCACCTGTGATCTGGAGCAGTTTGACCTGTAATACAGAAATATATGAGACAGCTGCTCTGATTCATTTATAACCAGTGCACCTGTGATCTGGATCAGTTTTACCGGTAATGAGACAGCTGCTTTGATTTATTCTTAACAAGTGCACGTGATCTGGATCAGTTTCACCTGTAATACAGATAGGTATGAGACAGCCGCTCTGATTAATTTTTAACCAGTGCACCTGTGATCTGGAGCAGTTTTACCTGTAATCGATCTAAGAGACAGCTGCTCTGATTCATTTATCACAAGTGCACTTGTGCTCTGATGCAGTTTCAGCATTAATGCAGAAAGATATGAGACAGCTGCTCTGATTCATTTATAAACAATGCACCTGTGATTTGAAACAGTTTTACCTGTAATACATCTATGAGACAGCTGCTCTGATTCATTTATAAACAATGTACCTGTGATCTGGAACAGTTTTACCTGTAATACATCTATGAGACAGCTGCTCTGATTCATTTATAACCAGTGCACCTGTGATCTGGAGCAGTTTTACCTGTAATACATCTATGAGACAGCCGCTCTGATTCATTTATAACAAGTGCACCTGTGATCTGGAGCAGTTTAATCTGTAATACAGATAGGGATGAGACAGCTGCTCTGATTCATTTATAACCAGTGGACCTGTGATCTGGAGCAGTTTTACCTGTAATACATCTATGAGAGAGCTGCTCTGATTTATTTATTATAAGTGTTCCTGTGATCTGGAGCAGTTTCACCTGTAATACAGAAATATATGAGACAGCTGCTCTGATTCATTTATAATCAGTGCACCTGTGATATGGAGCAGTTTTGCCTGTAATACATCTATGAGACAGCTGCTCTGATTCATTTATAAACAATGCACCTGTGATCTGGAGCAGTGTTTCCTGTAATACATCTATGAGACATCTGCTCTGATTTAATTATAACAAGTGCACCTGTGATCTGGAGCAGTTTCACCTGTAATACAGAAATATATGAGACAGCTGCTCTTATTCATTTATAACCAGTGCACCTGTGATCTGGAGCAGTTTTACCTGTAATGAGACAGCTGCTCTGATTCATTTATAACAATTGCACCTGTGATCTGGAGCAGTTTCACCTGTAATACAGATAGGTATGAGAAAACTTCTCTGATTCATTTATAACCTGTGCACCTGTGATCTGGAGCAGTTTTATCTGTAATACATCTATGAAACAGCTGCTCCGATTTATTTATAAACAATGCACCTGTGATATGGAGCAGTTTCACCTGTAATACAGAAGGATATGAGACAGCTGCTCTGATTCATGTATAACCAATGCACCTGTAATCTGGAGCACTTTTACTTGTAATACGTCTATGAGACAGCAGCTCTGATTCATTTATAACCAGTGCACCTGTGATCTGGAGCAGTTTTACCTGTAATACATCTATGAGACAGCTGCTCTGATTCATTTAAAATCAGTGCACCTGTAATATGGAGCAGTTTAACCCGTAATACATGTATGAGACAGCTGTTCTGATTCATTTATAACAAGTGCACCTGTGATCTGGAGCAGTTTGACCTGTAATACAGAAAGAGATGAGACAGCTGCTCTGATTCATTTATAACCAGTGCACCTGTGATCCGGAGCAGTTTTACCGGTAATGAGACAGCTGCTTTGATTCTTTCATAACAAGTGCACCTGTGATCTGGATCAGTTTCACCTGTAATACAGATAGGTATGAGACAGCCGCTCTGATTAATTTTTAACCAGTGCACCTGTGATCTGGAGCAGTTTTACCTGTAATAGATCTAAGAGACAGCTGCTCGGATTCATTTATCACAAGTGCACTTGTGATCTGAAGCAGTTTCACCAGTAATGCAGAAAGATATGAGACAGCTGCTCTGATTCATTTATAAACAATGCACCTGTGATCTGGAACAGTTTTACCTGTAATACATCTATGAGACAGCTGCTCTGATTTATTTATAACCAGTGCACCTGTGATCTGGAGCAGTTTTACCTGTAATACATCTATGAGACAGCTGCTGTGATTCATTTATAACAAGTGCACCTGTGATCTGCAGCAGTTTCATCTGTAATACAGATAGGGATGAGACAGCTGCTCTGATTAATTTATAACCAGTGGACTTGTGATCTGGAGCAGTTTTACCTGTAATACATCTATGACAGAGCTGCTCTGATTAATTTATTACAAGTGCACCTGTGATCTGGAGCAGTTTCACCAGTAATACAGAAATATATGAGACAGCTGCTCTGATTCATTTATAATCAGTGCACCTGTGATCTCGAGCAGATTTACCTGTAAAACATCTTTGAGGGAGCTGCTCTGATTCATTTATAACCAGTGCACCTGTGTTCTGGAGCAGTTTTACCTGTAATACATCTATGAAAGAGCTGCTCTGATTCATTTATAAATAGTGCACCTGTGATTTGGAGCACTTTTACCTGTAATACATCTATGAGACAGCTGTTCTGATTCATTTATAATCAATGCACCTGTGATCTGGAGCAGTTTTACCTGTAATATGTCTATGAGACAGCTACTCTGATTCATTTATAAACAATGCACCTGTGATCTGGAGCAGTTTTACCTGTAATATATCCATGAGACAGCTGGTCTGGTTTATTTTTAACAAGTGCACATGTGATCTGAAGCAGTTTTACCTGTAATACATCTATGAGACAGCTGCTCTGATTCATTTATAACCAATACACCTTTGATCAGGAGCAGTTTTTCCTGTAATACATCTATGAGACAGCTGGTCTGATTCATTTATAACCAGTGCACCTGTGATCTGGAGCAGTTTTACCTGTAATACATCTATGAGACAGCTGCTCTGATTTAATTATAAAAAGTGCACCTGTGATCTGGAGCAGTTTCACCTGTAATACAGAAAGATATGAGACAGCTGCTCTTATTCATTTATAACCAGTGCACCTGTGATCTGGAACAATTTTACCTGTAATGGGGCAGCTGCTCTGATTCATTTATAAGAATTGCACCTGTGATCTGGAGCAGTTTCACCTGTAATACAGATAGGTATGAGAAAGCTTTTCTGATTCATTTATAACCTGTGCACCTGCAATCTGGAGGAGTTTTACCTGTAATACATCTATGAGACAGCTACTCCGATTCATTTACAACAAGTGCACCTGTGATATGGAGCAGTTTCACCTGTAATACAGAAGGATATGAGACAGCTGCTCTGATTCATTTATAACCAATGCTTCTGTGATCTGGAGCACTTTTACTTGTAATATGTCTATGAGACAGCTGCTCTGATTCATTTATAACCAGCGCACCTGTGATCTGGAGCAGTTTTATCTGTAATACATCTATCACAAACAACTGCTCTGATTCACTTATAACAAGTGCACCTGGAGCAGTTTCACCTGTAATACAGAAAGATATGAGACTGCTGCTCTGATTCATTTCAAACCAGTGCACCTGTGATCTGGAGCAGTTTTACCTCTAATACATCGATGAGATAGCTGCTCTGATACATTTATAACAAGTGCACCTGTGATCTGGTGTAGTTTTACCTGTAATAAGACTGCTGCTCTGATTCATTTATAACCACTGCACCTGGAGCAGTTTCACCTGTAATACAGAAAGATATGAGACTGCTGCTCTGATTCATTTCAAACCAGTGCACCTGTGATCTGGAGCAGTTTTACCTCTAACACATCGATGAGACAGCTGCTCTGATTCATTTATAATAAGTGCACCTGTGGTTTGGAGCAGTTTTACCTGTAATACATCTATGAGACAGCTGCTCTGATTCATTTATAATCAGTGCACCTGTAATCTGGAGCAGTTTAACCTGTAATACATGTATGAGACAGCTGCTCTGATTCATTTATAACAAGTGCACCTGTGATCTGGAGCAATTTGACCTGTAATACAGAGAGATATGAGACAGCTGTTCTGATTCATTTATAACCAGTGCACCTGTGATCTGGAGCAGTTTTACCGGTAATGAGACAGCTGCTCTGATTCATTTATCACAAGTGCACTTGTGATCTGAAGCAGTTTCACCTGTAATGCAGAAAGATATGAGACAGCTGCTCTGATTCATTTATAAACAATGCACCTGTGATCTGTAACAGTTTTACCTGTAATACATCGATGAGACAGCTGCTCTGATTCATTTATAACAAGTGCACCTGTGATCTGGAACAGTTTCACCTGTAATACAGAAAGATGTGAGACAGCTGCTCTGATTCATTTATAACCAGTGCACCTGTGATCTGGAGTCTTTTACCTCTACTACATCTATGAGACAACTGCTTTGATTCATTTATAACAAGTGCACCTGTGATCTGGAGCAGTTTCACCTGTAATACAGATAGGGATGAGACAGCTGCTCTGATTCATTTATAACTATTGCACTTGTGATTTGGAGCAGTTTTACCTGTAATGCATCTATGAGAGAGCTGCTCTGATTTATTTATTACAAGTGCACCTGTGATCTGGAGCAGTTTCACCTGTAATACAGAAATATATGAGACAGCTGCTCTGATTCATTTATAAACAGTGCACCTGTGATTTGGAGCAGTTTTCCCTGTAATACATCTATGAAAGAGCTGCTCTGATTCATTTATAATCAGTAAACCTATGATCTGGAGCAGTTTTACCTGTAATATATCTATGCGATAGCTGCGCTGATTCATTTATAATAAGTGCACCTGTGATTTGGAGCACTTTTACCTGTAATACATCTATGAGACAGCTGTTCTGAGTCATTTATAATCAATGCACCTGTGATATGGAGCAGTTTTACCTGTAATACATCTATGAGACAGCTGCTCTGATTCTAATATAAACAATGCACCTGTGATCTGGAGCAGTTTTTCCTGTAATACATCTATGAGACATCTGCTCTGATTTAATTATAACAAGTGCACCTGTGATCTGGAGCAGTTTCACCTGTAATACAGAAAGATATGAGACAGCTGCTCTTATTCATTTATAACCAGTACACCTGTGATCTGGAGCAGTTTTACCTGTAATGAGACAGCTGCTCTGATTCATTTATAACAATTGCACCTGTGATCTGGAGCAGTTTCACCTGTAATACAGATAGGTATGAGAAAGCTTCTCTGATTCATTTATAACCTGTGCACCTGTGATCTGGAGCAGATTTACCTGTAATACATCTATGAAACAGCTGCTCCGATTCATTTATAACAAGTGCACCTGTGATATGGAGCAATTTCACCTGTAATACAGAAGGATATGAGACAGCTGCTCTGATTCATTTATAACCAATGCACCTGTGATATGGAGCAGTTTTACCTGTAATACATCTATCAGACAGCTGCTCTGTTTCATTTATAACAAGTGCACCTGGAGCAGCTTCACCTGTAATATAGAAAGATATGAGACTGCTGCTCTGATTCATTTCAAACCAGTGCATCTGTGATCTGGAGCAGTTTTACCTCTAATACATCTATGAGACAGCTGCTCTGGTACATTTATAACAAGTGCACCTGTGATCTGGTGCAGTTTTACCTGTAATGAGAATGCTGCTCTGATTCATTTATAACCAGTGCACCTGTGATCTGGAGCAGTTTCACCTGTAATGCAGATAGGTATGAGACAGCTGCTCTGTTTCATTTATAACCAGTGCACCTGTGATCTGGAGCAGTTTTACCAGTAATACAGAAAGATATGAGACAGCTGCTCTGATTCATTTATAATGAGTGCACATGTGATCTGGAGTAGATTTACCTCAATACATCTATGAGACAGCTACTCTGATTCATTTATAAGAAGTGCACCGGTGATCTGGGGCAATTTCTCCTGTAATACAGATAGGTATGAGACAGCTGCTCTGATTAGTTTATAACAAGTGCACTTGTGATCTGGAGCAGTTTTACCTGTAATACATCTATGAGAGAGCTGCTCTGATTTAATTATAACCAGTGCTACTGTGATCTGGAGCAGTTTCACCTGTAATGGGGCAGCTGCTCTGATTCATTTATAAGAATTGCACCTGTGATCTGTAGCAGTTTCACCTGTAATACAGATAGGTATGAGAAAGCTTCTCTGATTCATTTATAACCTGTGCACCTGTGATTTGGAGCAGTTTTACCTGAAATACATCTATGAGACAGCTGCTCCGATTCATTTATAACAAGTGCACCTGTGATATGGAGCAGTTTCACCTGTAATACAGAAGGATATGAGACAGCTGTTCTGATTCATTTATAATCAATGCACCTGTGATCTTGAGCAGTTTTACCTGTAATACATCTATGAGACAGCTGCTCTGATTCATTTATAAACAATGCACCTGTGATCTGGAGCAGTTTTTCCTGTAATACATCTATGAGACATCTGCTCTGATTTAATTATAACAAGTGCACCTGTGATCTGGAGCAGTTTCACCTGTAATACAGAAAGATATGAGACAGCTGCTCTTATTCATTTATAACCAGTGCACCTGTGATCTGGAGCAGTTTTACCTGTAATGAGACAGCTGCTCTGATTCATTTATAACAATTGCACCTGTGATCTGGAGCAGTTTCACCTGTAATACAGATAGGTATGAGAAAGCTTCTCTGATTCATTTATAACCTGTGCACCTGTGATCTGGAGCAGTTTTACCTGTAATACATCTATGAAACAGCTGCTCCGATTTATTTATAACAAGTGCACCTGTGATATGGAGCACTTTCACCTGTAATACAGAAGGATATGAGACAGCTGCTCTGATTCATTTATAACCAATGCACCTGTGATCTGGAGCACTATACTTGTAATACGTCTATGATACAGCAGCTCTGATTCATTTATAACCAGTGCACCTGTGATCTGGGCAGTTTTACCTGTAATACATCTATCAGACAGCTGCTTTGATTCATTTATAACAAGTGCACCTGGAGCAGTTTCACCTGTAATACAGAAAGATATGAGACTGCTGCTCTGATTCATTTAAAACCAGTGCACCTGTGATCTGGAGCAGTTTTACCTCTAATACATCTATGAGACAGCTGCTCTGATTCATTTATAACAAGTGTACCTGTGATCTGGACCAGTTTCACCTGTAATGCAGATAGGTATGAGACAGCTGTTCTGTTTCATTTATAACCAGTGCACCTGTGATCTGGAGCAGTTTCACCTGTAATACAGATAGGTATGAGGCAGCTGCTCTGATTAGTTTATAACAAGTGCACTTGTGATCTGGAGCAGTTTTACCTGTAATACATCTATGAGAGAGCTGCTCTGATTTAATTATAACCAGTGCACCTGTGATCTGGAGCAGTTTCACCTGTAATACAGAAAGATATGAGACAGCTATTCTAATTCATTTATAACCAATGCACCTGTAATCTGGAGCAGTTTTACCTGTAATACAGATAGGTATGAGACAGCTGCTCTGATTAGTTTATAACAAGTGCACTTGTGATCTGGAGCAGTTTTACCTGTAATATATCTATGAGAGAGCTGCTCTGATTTAATTATAACCAGTGCACCTGTGATCTGGAGCAGTTTCACCTGTAATACAGAAAGATATGAGACAGCTGCTCTGATTCATTTATAACCAGTTCATCTGTGATCTGGAGCAGTTTCACCTGTAATACAGATAGGTATGAGACAGCTGCTCTGATTAGTTTATAACAAGTGCACTTGTGATCTGGAGCAGTTTTACCTGTAATACATCTATGAGAGAGCTGCTCTGATTTAATTATAACCAGTGCACCTGTGATCTGGAGCAGTTTCACCTGTAATACAGAAAGATATGAGACAGCTGTTCTAATTCATTTATAACCAATGCACCTGTAATCTGTAGCAGGTTTACCTGTAATACATCTATGAGAGAGCTGCTCTGATTCATTTATTACCAATGCACCTGTGATCTGGAGCAGTATTACCTATAATACATCTAGGAGACAGCTGCTCTGATTCATTTATAACCAGTTCATCTGTGATCTGGAGCGGTCTCACCTGTAATCCAGAAATATATGAGACAGCTGCTCTGATTCATTTATAACCAGTTCATCTGTGATCTGGAGCAGTTTTACCTGTAATGAGACAACTACTCTTATTAATTTATAACAAGTGCACCTGTGATCTGGAGCAATGTCACCTGTAATACAGATAGGTATGAGACAGCTGCTCTGATTAATTTATAACCAGTGCACCTGTGATCTGGGGCAGTTTTTCCTGTAATACATCTATGAGACAGCTGCTCTAAATCTTTCATAACAAGTTCACCTGTGATCTGGAGCAGTTTCACCTGTAATACAGAAAGATATGAGACAGCTGCTCTGATTGATTTATAACCACTGCACCTTTGATCTGGAGCAGTTTTACCTGTAATACATCTATGAGACAGCTGCTCTGATGCATTTATAATCAGTGCACCTGTAATATTGAGCAGTTTAACCTGTAATACATGTATGAGACAGCTGTTCTGATTCATTTATAACAAGTGCACCTGTGATCTGGAGCAGTTTGACCTGTAATACAGAAAGAGATGAGACAGCTGCTCTGATTCATTTATAACCAGTGCACCTGTGATCTGGAGCAGTTTTACCAGTAATGAGACAGCTGCTTTGATTCTTTCATAACAAGTGCACCTGTGATCTGGATCTGTTTCACCTGTAATACAGATAGGTATGAGACAGGCGCTGATTAATTTTTAACCAGTGCACCTGTGATCTGGAGCAGTTTTACCTGTAATAGATCTAAGAGACAGCTGCTCGGATTCATTTATCACAAGTGCACTTGTGATCTGAAGCAGTTTCACCAGTAATGCAGAAAGATATGAGACAGCTGCTCTGATTCATTTATAAACAATGCACCTGTGATCTGGAACAATTTTACCTGTAATACATCTATGAGACCGCTGCTGTGATTCATTTATAACCAGTGCACCTGTGATCTGGAGCAGTTTTACCTGTAATACATCTATGAGACAGCTGTTGTGATTCATTTATAACAAGTGCACCTGTGATCTGGAGTAGTTTCATCTGTAATACAGATAGGGATGAGACAGCTGCTCTGATTCATTTATAACCAGTGGACTTGCGATCTGGAGCAGTTTTACCTGTAATACATCTATGACAGAGCTGCTCTGATTTATTTATTGCAAGTGCACCTGTGATCTGGAGCAGTTTCACCAGTAATACAGAAATATATGAGACAGCTGCTCTGATTCAACACTTGTGATCTTAAGCAGTTTCACCAGTAATGCAGAAAGATATGAGACAGCTGCACTGATTCATTTATAAACAATGCACCTCTGATCTGGAACAGTTTTACCTGTAATACATCTATGAGACAGCTGCTGTGTTTCATTTATAACCAGTGCACCTGTGATCTGGAGCAGTTTTAATTGTAATACATCTATGAGACAGCTGCTCTGATTCATTTATAACAAGTGCACCTGTGATATGGAGCAGTTTCATCTGTAATACAGATAGGGATGAGACAGCTGCTCTGATTCATTTATAACCGTGGACCTGTGATCTGGATCAGTTTTACCTGTAATACATCTATGAGAGAGCTGCTCTGATTTATTTATTACAAGTGCACCTGTGATCTGGAGCAGTTTCACCTGTAATACAGAAAGATATGAGACAGCTGCTCTTATTCATTTATAACCAGTGCACCTGTGATCTGGAGCAGTTTTACCTGTAATGAGACAGCTGCTCTGATTCATTTATAACAATTGCACCTGTGATCTGGAGCAGTTTCACCTGTAATACAGATAGGTATGAGAAAGCTTCTCTGATTCATTTATAACCTGTGCACCTGTGATCTGGAGCAGTTTTACCTGTAATACATCTATGAAACAGCTGCTCGATTTATTTATAACAAGTGCACCTGTGATATGGAGCACTTTCACCTGTAATACAGAAGGATATGAGACAGCTGCTCTGATTCATTTATAACCAATGCACCTGTGATCTGGAGCACTATACTTGTAATACGTCTATGATACAGCAGCTCTGATTCATTTATAACCAGTGCACCTGTGATCTGGGCAGTTTTACCTGTAATACATCTATCAGACAGCTGCTTTGATTCATTTATAACAAGTGCACCTGGAGCAGTTTCACCTGTAATACAGAAAGATATGAGACTGCTGCTCTGATTCATTTAAAACCAGTGCACCTGTGATCTGGAGCAGTTTTACCTCTAATACATCTATGAGACAGCTGCTCTGATTCATTTATAACAAGTGTACCTGTGATCTGGACCAGTTTCACCTGTAATGCAGATAGGTATGAGACAGCTGTTCTGTTTCATTTATAACCAGTGCACCTGTGATCTGGAGCAGTTTTACCTGTAATACAGAAAGATATGAGACAGCTGCTCTGATTCATTTATAACCAGTTCATCTGTGATCTGGAGCAGTTTCACCTGTAATACAGATAGGTATGAGGCAGCTGCTCTGATTAGTTTATAACAAGTGCACTTGTGATCTGGAGCAGTTTTACCTGTAATACATCTATGAGAGAGCTGCTCTGATTTAATTATAACCAGTGCACCTGTGATCTGGAGCAGTTTCACCTGTAATACAGAAAGATATGAGACAGCTGTTCTAATTCATTTATAACCAATGCACCTGTAATCTGGAGCAGTTTTACCTGTAATACAGATAGGTATGAGACAGCTGCTCTGATTAGTTTATAACAAGTGCACTTGTGATCTGGAGCAGTTTTACCTGTAATATATCTATGAGAGAGCTGCTCTGATTTAATTATAACCAGTGCACCTGTGATCTGGAGCAGTTTCACCTGTAATACAGAAAGATATGAGACAGCTGCTCTGATTCATTTATAACCAGTTCATCTGTGATCTGGAGCAGTTTCACCTGTAATACAGATAGGTATGAGACAGCTGCTCTGATTAGTTTATAACAAGTGCACTTGTGATCTGGAGCAGTTTTACCTGTAATACATCTATGAGAGAGCTGCTCTGATTTAATTATAACCAGTGCACCTGTGATCTGGAGCAGTTTCACCTGTAATACAGAAAGATATGAGACAGCTGTTCTAATTCATTTATAACCAATGCACCTGTAATCTGTAGCAGGTTTACCTGTAATACATCTATGAGAGAGCTGCTCTGATTCATTTATTACCAATGCACCTGTGATCTGGAGCAGTATTACCTATAATACATCTAGGAGACAGCTGCTCTGATTCATTTATAACCAGTTCATCTGTGATCTGGAGCGGTCTCACCTGTAATCCAGAAATATATGAGACAGCTGCTCTGATTCATTTATAACCAGTTCATCTGTGATCTGGAGCAGTTTTACCTGTAATGAGACAACTACTCTTATTAATTTATAACAAGTGCACCTGTGATCTGGAGCAATGTCACCTGTAATACAGATAGGTATGAGACAGCTGCTCTGATTAATTTATAACCAGTGCACCTGTGATCTGGGGCAGTTTTTCCTGTAATACATCTATGAGACAGCTGCTCTAAATCTTCATAACAAGTTCACCTGTGATCTGGAGCAGTTTCACCTGTAATACAGAAAGATATGAGACAGCTGCTCTGATTGATTTATAACCACTGCACCTTTGATCTGGAGCAGTTTTACCTGTAATACATCTTTGAGACAGCTGCTCTGATGCATTTATAATCAGTGCACCTGTAATATTGAGCAGTTTAACCTGTAATACATGTATGAGACAGCTGTTCTGATTCATTTATAACAAGTGCACCTGTGATCTGGAGCAGTTTGACCTGTAATACAGAAAGAGATGAGACAGCTGCTCTGATTCATTTATAACCAGTGCACCTGTGATCTGGAGCAGTTTTACCAGTAATGAGACAGCTGCTTTGATTCATTCATAACAAGTGCACCTGTGATCTGGATCTGTTTCACCTGTAATACAGATAGGTATGAGACAGGCGCTCTGATTAATTTTTAACCAGTGCACCTGTGATCTGGAGCAGTTTTACCTGTAATAGATCTAAGAGACAGCTGCTCGGATTCATTTATCACAAGTGCACTTGTGATCTGAAGCAGTTTCACCAGTAATGCAGAAAGATATGAGACAGCTGCTCTGATTCATTTATAAACAATGCACCTGTGATCTGGAACAATTTTACCTGTAATACATCTATGAGGCAGCTGCTGTGATTCATTTATAACCAGTGCACCTGTGATCTGGAGCAGTTTTACCTGTAATACATCTATGAGACAGCTGCTGTGATTCATTTATAACAAGTGCACCTGTGATCTGGAGTAGTTTCATCTGTAATACAGATAGGGATGAGACAGCTGCTCTGATTCATTTATAACCAGTGGACTTGCGATCTGGAGCAGTTTTACCTGTAATACATCTATGACAGAGCTGCTCTGATTTATTTATTGCAAGTGCACCTGTGATCTGGAGCAGTTTCACCAGTAATACAGAAATATATGAGACAGCTGCTCTGATTCAACACTTGTGATCTTAAGCAGTTTCACCAGTAATGCAGAAAGATATGAGACAGCTGCACTGATTCATTTATAAACAATGCACCTCTGATCTGGAACAGTTTTACCTGTAATACATCTATGAGACAGCTGCTGTGTTTCATTTATAACCAGTGCACCTGTGATCTGGAGCAGTTTTAATTGTAATACATCTATGAGACAGCTGCTCTGATTCATTTATAACAAGTGCACCTGTGATATGGAGCAGTTTCATCTGTAATACAGATAGGGATGAGACAGCTGCTCTGATTCATTTATAACCGGTGGACCTGTGATCTGGATCAGTTTTACCTGTAATACATCTATGAGAGAGCTGCTCTGATTTATTTATTACAAGTGCACCTGTGATCTGGAGCAGTTTCACCTGTAATACAGAAAGATATGAGACAGCTGCTCTTATTCATTTATAACCAGTGCACCTGTGATCTGGAGCAGTTTTATCTGTAATGAGACAGCTGCTCTGATTCATTTATAACAATTGCACCTGTGATCTGGAGCAGTTTCACCTGTAATACAGATAGGTATGAGAAAGCTTCTCTGATTCATTTATAACCTGTGCACCTGTGATCTGGAGCAGTTTTACCTGTAATACATCTATGAAACAGCTGCTCCGATTTATTTATAATAAGTGCACCTGTGATATGGAGCAGTTTCACCTGTAATACAGAAGGATATGAGACAGCTGCTCTGATTCATGTATAACCAATGCACCTGTGATCTGGAGCACTTTTACTTGTAATACGTCTATGAGACAGCAGCTCTGATTCATTTATAACCAGTGCACCTGTGATCTGGAGCAGTTTTACCTGTAATACATCTATCAGACAGCTGCTCTGATTCATTTATAACAAGTGCACCTGGAGCAGTTTCACCTGTAATACAGAAAGATATGAGACTGCTGCTCTGATTCATTTCAAACCAGTGCACCTGTGATCTGGAGCAGTTTTACCTCTAATACATCTATGAGACAGCTGCTCTGATTCATTTATAACAAGTGTACCTGTGATCTGGAGCAGTTTCACCTGTAATGCAGATAGGTATGAGACAGCTGCTCTGTTTCATTTATAACCAGTGCACCTGTGATCTGGAGCAGTTTTACCTGTAATACAGAAAGATATGAGACAGCTGTTCTAATTCATTTATAACCAATGCACCTGTAATCTGGAGCAGTTTTACCTGTAATACAGATAGGTATGAGACAGCTGCTCTGATTAGTTTATAACAAGTGCACTTGTGATCTGGAGCAGTTTTACCTGTAATATATCTATGAGAGAGCTGCTCTGATTTAATTATAACCAATGCAACTGTGATCTGGAGCAGTTTCACCTGTAATACAGAAAGATATGAGACAGCTGCTCTGATTCATTTATAACCAGTTCATCTGTGATTCACCTGTAATACAGATAGGTATGAGACAGCTGCTCTGATTAGTTTATAACAAGTGCACTTGTGATCTGGAGCAGTTTTACCTGTAATACATCTATGAGAGAGCTGCTTTGATTTAATTATAACCAGTGCACCTGTGATCTGGAGCAGTTTCACCTGTAATAGAGAGAGATATGAGACAGCTGTTCTAATTCATTTATAACCAATGCACCTGTAATCTGGAGCAGTTTTACCTGTAATACATCTATGAGAGAGCTGCTCTGATTCATTTATTACCAATGCACCTGTGATCTGGAGCAGTATTACCTGTAATACATCTAGGAGACAGCTGCTCTGATTCATTCATAACCAATGCACATGTGATCTGGAGCGGTCTCACCTGTAATCCAGAAAGATATGAGACAGCTGCTCTGATTCATTTATAACCAGTTCATCTGTGATCTGGAGCAGTTTCACCTGTAATACAGAAAGATATGAGACAGCTGCTCTGATTGATTTATAACCACTGCACCTTTGATCTGGAGCAGTTTTACCTGTAATACATCTATGAGACAGCTGGTCTGATTCATTTATAATCAGTGCACCTGTAATATGGAGCAGTTTTACCTGTAATAGATCTAAGAGACAGCTGCTCGGATTCATTTATCACAAGTGCACTTGTGATCTGAAGCAGTTTCACCAGTAATGCAGAAAGATATGAGACAGCTGCTCTGATTCATTTATAAACAATGCACCTGTGATCTGGAACAATTTTACCTGTAATACATCTATGAGACAGCTGCTCTGATTCATTTATAACCAGTGCACCTGTGATCTGGAGCAGTTTTACCTGTAATACATCTATGAGACAGCTGCTGTGATTCATTTATAACAAGTGCACCTGTGATCTGCAGCAGTTTCATCTGTAATACAGATAGGGATGAGACAGTTGCTCTGATTCATTTATAACCAGTGGACTTGTGATCTGGAGCAGTTTTACCTGTAATACATCTATGACAGAGCTGCTCTGATTAATTTATTACAAGTGCACCTGTGATCTGGAGCAGTTTCACCAGTAATACAGAAATATATGAGACAGCTGCTCTGATTCATTTATAATCAGTGCACCTGTGATCTCGAGCAGATTTACCTGTAAAACATCTTTGAGGGAGCTGCTCTGATTCATTTATAACCAGTGCACCTGTGTTCTGGAGCAGTTTTACCTGTAATACATCTATGAAAGAGCTGCTCTGATTCATTTATAAATAGTGCACCTGTGATTTGGAGCACTTTTACCTGTAATACATCTATGAGACAGCTGTTCTGATTCATTTATAATCAATGCACCTGTGATCTGGAGCAGTTTTACCTGTAATATGTCTATGAGACAGCTACTCTGATTCATTTATAAACAATGCACCTGTGATCTGGAGCAGTTTTACCTGTAATATATCCATGAGACAGCTGGTCTGGTTTATTTTTAACAAGTGCACATGTGATCTGAAGCAATTTTACCTGTAATACATCTATGAGACAGCTGCTCTGATTCATTTATAACCAATACACCTTTGATCAGGAGCAGTTTTTCCTGTAATACATCTATGAGACAGCTGGTCTGATTCATTTATAACCAGTGCACCTGTGATCTGGAGCAGTTTTACCTGTAATACATCTATGAGACAGCTGCTCTGATTTAATTATAAAAAGTGCACCTGTGATCTGGAGCAGTTTCACATGTAATACAGAAAGATATGAGACAGCTGCTCTTATTCATTTATAACCAGTGCACCTGTGATCTGGAACAATTTTACCTGTAATGGGGCAGCTGCTCTGATTCATTTATAAGAATTGCACCTGTGATCTGGAGCAGTTTCACCTGTAATACAGATAGGTATGAGAAAGCTTTTCTGATTCATTTATAACCTGTGCACCTGCAATCTGGAGGAGTTTTACCTGTAATACATCTATGAGACAGCTACTCCGATTCATTTACAAGTGCACCTGTGATATGGAGCAGTTTCACCTGTAATACAGAAGGATATGAGACAGCTGCTCTGATTCATTTATAACCAATGCTTCTGTGATCTGGAACACTTTTACTTGTAATATGTCTATGAGACAGCTGCTCTGATTCATTTATAACCAGCGCACCTGTGATCTGGAGCAGTTTTATCTGTAATACATCTATCAAACAACTGCTCTGATTCATTTATAACAAGTGCACCTGGAGCAGTTTCACCAGTAATACAGAAAGATATGAGACTGCTGCTCTGATTCATTTCAAACCAGTGCACCTGTGATCTGGAGCAGTTTTACCTCTAATACATCGATGAGATAGCTGCTCTGATACATTTATAACAAGTGCACCTGTGATCTGGTGTAGTTTTACCTGTAATAAGACTGCTGCTCTGATTCATTTATAACCACTGCACCTGGAGCAGTTTCACCTGTAATACAGAAAGATATGAGACTGCTGCTCTGATTCATTTCAAACCAGTGCACCTGTGATCTGGAGCAGTTTTACCTCTAACACATCGATGAGACAGCTGCTCTGATTCATTTATAATAAGTGCACCTGTGGTTTGGAGCAGTTTTACCTGTAATACATCTATGAGACAGCTGCTCTGATTCATTTATAATCAGTGCACCTGTAATCTGGAGCAGTTTAACCTGTAATACATGTATGAGACAGCTGCTCTGATTCATTTATAACAAGTGCACCTGTGATCTGGAGCAATTTGACCTGTAATACAGAGAGATATGAGACAGCTGTTCTGATTCATTTATAACCAGTGCACCTGTGATCTGGAGCAGTTTTACCGGTAATGAGACAGCTGCTCTGATTCATTTATCACAAGTGCACTTGTGATCTGAAGCAGTTTCACCTGTAATGCAGAAAGATATGAGACAGCTGCTCTGATTCATTTATAAACAATGCACCTGTGATCTGTAACAGTTTTACCTGTAATACATCGATGAGACAGCTGCTCTGATTCATTTATAACAAGTGCACCTGTGATCTGGAACAGTTTCACCTGTAATACAGAAAGATGTGAGACAGCTGCTCTGATTCATTTATAACCAGTGCACCTGTGATCTGGAGTCTTTTACCTCTATTACATCTATGAGACAACTGCTTTGATTCATTTATAACAAGTGCACCTGTGATCTGGAGCAGTTTCACCTGTAATACAGATAGGGATGAGACAGTTGCTCTGATTCATTTATAACCAGTGGACTTGTGATCTGGAGCAGTTTTACCTGTAATACATCTATGACAGAGCTGCTCTGATTAATTTATTACAAGTGCACCTGTGATCTGGAGCAGTTTCACCAGTAATACAGAAATATATGAGACAGCTGCTCTGATTCATTTATAATCAGTGCACCTGTGATCTCGAGCAGATTTACCTGTAAAACATCTTTGAGGGAGCTGCTCTGATTCATTTATAACCAGTGCACCTGTGTTCTGGAGCAGTTTTACCTGTAATACATCTATGAAAGAGCTGCTCTGATTCATTTATAAATAGTGCACCTGTGATTTGGAGCACTTTTACCTGTAATACATCTATGAGACAGCTGTTCTGATTCATTTATAATCAATGCACCTGTGATCTGGAGCAGTTTTACCTGTAATATGTCTATGAGACAGCTACTCTGATTCATTTATAAACAATGCACCTGTGATCTGGAGCAGTTTTACCTGTAATATATCCATGAGACAGCTGGTCTGGTTTATTTTAACAAGTGCACATGTGATCTGAAGCAATTTTACCTGTAATACATCTATGAGACAGCTGCTCTGATTCATTTATAACCAATACACCTTTGATCAGGAGCAGTTTTTCCTGTAATACATCTATGAGACAGCTGGTCTGATTCATTTATAACCAGTGCACCTGTGATCTGGAGCAGTTTTACCTGTAATACATCTATGAGACAGCTGCTCTGATTTAATTATAAAAGTGCACCTGTGATCTGGAGCAGTTTCACATGTAATACAGAAAGATATGAGACAGCTGCTCTTATTCATTTATAACCAGTGCACCTGTGATCTGGAACAATTTTACCTGTAATGGGGCAGCTGCTCTGATTCATTTATAAGAATTGCACCTGTGATCTGGAGCAGTTTCACCTGTAATACAGATAGGTATGAGAAAGCTTTTCTGATTCATTTATAACCTGTGCACCTGCAATCTGGAGGAGTTTTACCTGTAATACATCTATGAGACAGCTACTCCGATTCATTTACAAGTGCACCTGTGATATGGAGCAGTTTCACCTGTAATACAGAAGGATATGAGACAGCTGCTCTGATTCATTTATAACCAATGCTTCTGTGATCTGGAACACTTTTACTTGTAATATGTCTATGAGACAGCTGCTCTGATTCATTTATAACCAGCGCACCTGTGATCTGGAGCAGTTTTATCTGTAATACATCTCTCAAAGAACTGGTCTGATTGACAATATCTCTGATGCAGCAGTTTCACCAGTAATACAGAAGAGAAGAAAGATAGACTGCTCTGATTCATTTCAAACCCAGGATTCCTGTGTGATCTGGAGCTTTTTTATTCTTAATACATCGATGAGCTAGCTCTGATATACATTTATAAATAAGTGCAGGACCATGGTGTAGTTTTACCTGTAATAAGACTGCTGCTCTGATTCATTTATAACCACTGCACCTGGAGCAGTTTCACCTGTAATACAGAAAGATATGAGACTGCTGCTCTGATTCATTTCAAACCAGTGCACCTGTGATCTGGAGCAGTTTTACCTCTAACACATCGATGAGACAGCTGCTCTGATTCATTTATAATAAGTGCACCTGTGGTTTGGAGCAGTTTTACCTGTAATACATCTATGAGACAGCTGCTCTGATTCATTTATAATCAGTGCACCTGTAATCTGGAGCAGTTTAACCTGTAATACATGTATGAGACAGCTGCTCTGATTCATTTATAACAAGTGCACCTGTGATCTGGAGCAATTTGACCTGTAATACAGAGAGATATGAGACAGCTGTTCTGATTCATTTATAACCAGTGCACCTGTGATCTGGAGCAGTTTTACTGGTAATGAGACAGCTGCTCTGATTCATTTATCACAAGTGCACTTGTGATCTGAAGCAGTTTCACCTGTAATGCAGAAAGATATGAGACAGCTGCTCTGATTCATTTATAAACAATGCACCTGTGATCTGTAACAGTTTTACCTGTAATACATCGATGAGACAGCTGCTCTGATTCATTTATAACAAGTGCACCTGTGATCTGGAACAGTTTCACCTGTAATACAGAAAGATGTGAGACAGCTGCTCTGATTCATTTATAACCAGTGCACCTGTGATCTGGAGTCTTTTACCTCTATTACATCTATGAGACAACTGCTTTGATTCATTTATAACAAGTGCACCTGTGATCTGGAGCAGTTTCACCTGTAATACAGATAGGGATGAGACAGCTGCTCTGATTCATTTATAACTATTGCTCTTGTGATTTGGAGCAGTTTTACCTGTAATGCATCTATGAGAGAGCTGCTCTGATTTATTTATTACAAGTGCACCTGTGATCTGGAGCAGTTTCATCTGTAATACAGAAATATATGAGACAGCTGCTCTGATTCATTTATAAACAGTGCACCTGTGATTTGGAGCAGTTTTACCTGTAATACATCTATGAAAGAGCTGCTCTGATTCATTTATAATCAGTAAACCTGTGATCTGGAGCAGTTTTACCTGTAATATATCTATGCGATAGCTGCGCTGATTCATTTTTAATAAGTGCACCTGTGATTTGGAGTACTTTTACCTGTAATACATCTATGAGACAGCTGTTCTGAGTCATTTATAATCAATGCATCTGTGATATGGAGCAGTTTTACCTGTAATACATCTATGAGACAGCTGCTCTGATTCTAATATAAACAATGCACCTGTGATCTGGAGCAGTTTTTCCTGTAATACATCTATGAGACATATGCTCTGATTTAATTATAACAAGTGCACCTGTGATCTGGAGCAGTTTCACCTGTAATACAGAAAGATATGAGACAGCTGCTCTTATTCATTTATAACCAGTACTCCTGTGATCTGGAGCAGTTTTACCTGTAATGAGACAGCTTCTCTGATTCATTTATAACCTGTGCACCTGTGATCTGGAGCAGATTTACCTGTAATACATCTATGAAACAGCTGCTCCGATTCATTTATAACAAGTGCACCTGTGATATGGAGCAATTTCACCTGTAATACAGAAGGATATGAGACAGCTGCTCTGATTCATTTATAACCAATGCACCTGTGATCTGGAGCACTTTTACTTGTAATACGTCTATGAGACAGCTACTCTGATTCATTTATAACCAGTGCACCTGTGATATGGAGCAGTTTTACCTGTAATACATCTATCAGACAGCTGCTCTGTTTCATTTATAACAAGTGCACCTGGAGCAGCTTCACCTGTAATATAGAAAGATATGAGACTGCTGCTCCGATTCATTTCAAACCAGTGCATCTGTGATCTGGAGCAGTTTTACCTCTAATACATCTATGAGACAGCTGCTCTGATACATTTATAACAAGTGCACCTGTGATCTGGTGCAGTTTTACCTGTAATGAGAATGCTGCTCTGATTCATTTATAACCAGTGCACCTGTGATCTGGAGCAGTTTCACCTGTAATGCAGATAGGTATGAGACAGCTGCTCTGTTTCATTTATAACCAGTGCACCTGTGATCTGGAGCAGTTTTACCAGTAATACAGAAAGATATGAGACAGCTGCTCTGATTAGTTTATAACAAGTGCACTTGTGATCTGGAGCAGTTTTACCTGTAATACATCTATGAGAGAGCTGCTCTGATTTAATTATAACCAGTGCTCCTGTGATCTGGAGCAGTTTCACCTGTAATGCGGCAGCTGCTCTGATTCATTTATAAGAATTGCACCTGTGATCTGTAGCAGTTTCACCTGTAATACAGATAGGTATGAGAAAGCTTCTCTGATTCATTTATAACCTGTACACCTGTGATTTGGAGCAGTTTTACCTGAAATACATCTATGAGACAGCTGCTCTGATTCATTTATAACAAGTGCACCTGTGATATGGAGCAGTTTCACCTGTAATACAGAAGGATATGAGACAGCTGTTCTGATTCATTTATAATCAATGCACCTGTGATCTTGAGCAGTTTTACCTGTAATACATCTATGAGACAGCTGCTCTGATTCATTTATAAACAATGCACCTGTGATCTGGAGCAGTTTTTCCTGTAATACATCTATGAGACATCTGCTCTGATTTAATTATAACAAGTGCACCTGTGATCTGGAGCAGTTTCACCTGTAATACAGAAAGATATGAGACAGCTGCTCTTATTCATTTATAACCAGTACACCTGTGATCTGGAGCAGTTTTACCTGTAATGAGACAGCTGCTCTGATTCATTTATAACAATTGCACCTGTGATCTGGAGCAGTTTCACCTGTAATACAGATAGGTATGAGAAAGCTTCTCTGATTTATTTATAACCTGTGCACCTGTGATCTGGAGCAGTTTTACCTGTAATACATCTATGAAACAGCTGCTCCGATTTATTTATAACAAGTGCACCTGTGATATGGAGCAGTTTCACCTGTAATACAGAAGGATATGAGACAGCTGCTCTGATTCATTTATAAGCAATGCACCTGTGATCTGGAGCACTATACTTGTAATACGTCTATGATACAGCAGCTCTGATTCATTTATAACCAGTGCACCTGTGATCTGGGCAGTTTTACCTGTAATACATCTATCAGACAGCTGCTTTGATTCATTTATAACAAGTGCACCTGGAGCAGTTTCACCTGTAATACAGAAAGATATGAGACTGCTGCTCTGATTCATTTAAAACCAGTGCACCTGTGATCTGGAGCAGTTTTACCTCTAATACATCTATGAGACAGGTTCTCTGATTCATTTATAACAAGTGTACCTGTGATCTGGACCAGTTTCACCTGTAATGCAGATAGGTATGAGACAGCTGCTCTGTTTCATTTATAACCAGTGCACCTGTGATCTGGAGCAGTTTTACCTGTAATACAGAAAGATATGAGACAGCTGCTCTGATTCATTTATAACCTGTTCATCTGTGATCTGGAGCAGTTTCACCTGTAATACAGATAGGTATGAGGCAGCTGCTCTGTTTAGTTTATAACAAGTGCACTTGTGATCTGGAGCAGTTTTACCTGTAATACATCTATGAGAGAGCTGCTCTGATTTAATTATAACCAGTGCACCTGTGATCTGGAGCAGTTTCACCTGTAATACAGAAAGATATGAGACAGCTGTTCTAATTCATTTATAACCAATGCACCTGTAATCTGGAGCAGTTTTACCTGTAATACAGATAGGTATGAGACAGCTGCTCTGATTAGTTTATAACAAGTGCACTTGTGATCTGGAGCAGTTTTACCTGTAATATATCTATGAGAGAGCTGCTCTGATTTAATTATAACCAGTGCACCTGTGATCTGGAGCAGTTTCACCTGTAATACAGAAAGATATGAGACAGCTGCTCTGATTCATTTATAACCAGTTCATCTGTGATCTGGAGCAGTTTCACCTGTAATACATCTATGAGACAGCTGCTCTAAATCTTTCATAACAAGTTCACCTGTGATCTGGAGCAGTTTCACCTGTAATACAGAAAGATATGAGACAGCTGCTCTGATTGATTTATAACCACTGCACCTTTGATCTGGAGCAGTTTTACCTGTAATACATCTATGAGACAGCTGCTCTGATTCATTTATAATCAGTGCACCTGTAATATTGAGCAGTTTAACCTGTAATACATGTATGAGACAGCTGTTCTGATTCATTTATAACAAGTGCACCTGTGATCTGGAGCAGTTTGACCTGTAATACAGAAAGAGATGAGACAGCTGCTCTGATTCATTTATAACCAGTGCACCTGTGATCCGGAGCAGTTTTACCAGTAATGAGACAGCTGCTTTGATTCATTCATAACAAGTGCACCTGTGATCTGGATCTGTTTCACCTGTAATACAGATAGGTATGAGACAGGCGCTCTGATTAATTTTTAACCAGTGCACCTGTGATCTGGAGCAGTTTTACCTGTAATAGATCTAAGAGACAGCTGCTCGGATTCATTTATCACAAGTGCACTTGTGATCTGAAGCAGTTTCACCAGTAATGCAGAAAGATATGAGACAGCTGCTCTGATTCATTTATAAACAATGCACCTGTGATCTGGAACAATTTTACCTGTAATACATCTATGAGACAGCTGCTGTGATTCATTTATAACCAGTGCACCTGTGATCTGGAGCAGTTTTACCTGTAATACATCTATGAGACAGCTACTCTGATTCATTTATAAACAATGCACCTGTGATCTGGAGCAGTTTCATCTGTAATACAGATAGGGATGAGACAGCTGCTCCGATTCATTTATAACCAGTGGACTTGCGATCTGGAGCAGTTTTACCTGTAATACATCTATGACAGAGCTGCTCTGATTTATTTATTGCAAGTGCACCTGTGATCTGGAGCAGTTTCACCAGTAATACAGAAATATATGAGACAGCTGCTCTGATTCATCACTTGTGATCTTAAGCAGTTTCACCAGTAATGCAGAAAGATATGAGACAGCTGCACTGATTCATTTTTAAACAATGCACCTCTGATCTGGAACAGTTTTACCTGTAATACATCTATGAGACAGCTGCTCTGTTTCATTTATAACCAGTGCACCTGTGATCTGGAGCAGTTTTAATTGTAATACATCTATGAGACAGCTGCTCTGATTCATTTATAACAAGTGCACCTGTGATCTGGAGCAGTTTCATCTGTAATACAGATAGGGATGAGACAGCTGCTCTGATTCATTTATAACCGGTGGACCTGTGATCTGGATCAGTTTTACCTGTAATACATCTATGAGAGAGCTGCTCTGATTTATTTATTACAAGTGCACCTGTGATCTGGAGCAGTTTCACCTGTAATAGAGAAATATGTGAGACAGCTGCTCTGATTCATTTATAATCAGTGCACCTGTGATCTGGAGCAGTTTTACCTGTAAAACATCTTTGAGGGAGCTGCTCTGATTCATTTATAACCAGTGCACATGTGTTCTGGAGCAGTTTTACCTGTAATACATCTATGAAAGAGCTGCTCTGATTCATTTATAAATAGTGCACCCGTGATTTGGAGCACTTTTACCTATAATACCTCTATGAGACAGCTGTTCTGATTCATTTATAATCAATGCACCTGTGATCTGGAGCAGTTTTACCTGTAATACATCTATGAGACAGCTACTCTGATTCATTTATAAACAATGCATCTGTGATCTGGAGCAGTTTTACCTGTAATATATCCATGAGACAGCTGGTCTGGTTTATTTTTAACAAGTGCACATGTGATCTGAAGCAGTTTTACCTGTAATACATCTATGAGACAGCTGCTCTGATTCATTTATAACCAATGCACCTTTGATCAGGAGCGGTTTTTCCTGTAATACATCTATGAGACAGCTGGTCAGATTCATTGATAACCAGTGCACCTGTGATCTGGAGCAGTTTTACCTGTAATACATCTATGAGACAGCTGCTCTGATTTAATTGTAAAAAGTGCACCTGTGATCTGGAGCAGTTTCACCTGTAATACAGAAAGATATGAGACAGCTGCACTTATTCATTTATAACCAGTGCACCTGTGATCTGGAGCAATTTTACCTGTAATGGGGCAGCTGCTCTGATTCATTTATAAGAATTGCACCTGTGATCTGGAGCAGTTTCACCTGTAATACAGATAGGTATGAGAAAGCTTCTCTGATTCATTTATAACCTGTGCACCTGTGATCTGGAGCAGTTTTCCCTGTAATACATCTATGAGACAGCTGCTCCGATTCATTTATAACAAGTGCACCTGTGCTATGGAGCAGTTTCACCTGAAATACAGAAGGATATGAGACAGCTGCTCTGATTCATTTATAACCAATGCTTCTGTGATCTGGAGCACTTTTACTTGTAATACGTCTATGAGACAGCTGCTCTGATTCATTTATAACAAGTGCACCTGGAGCAGTTTCACCTGTAATACAGAAAGATATGAGACTGCTGCTCTGATTCATTTCAAACCAGTGCACCTGTGATCTGGAGCAGTTTTACCTCTAATACATCGATGAGACAGCTGCTCTGATACATTTATAACAAGTGCACCTGTGATCTGGTACAGTTTTACCTGTAATGAGACTGCTGCTCTGATTCATTTATAAACACTGCACCTTTGATCTGGATCAGTTTTACCTGTAATACATCAATCAGCCAGCTGCTCTGATTCATTTATAATAAGTGCACCTGTGGTTTGGAGCAGTTTTACCTGTAATACATCTTTGAGACAGCTGCTCTGATTCATTTACAATCAGTGCACCTGTAATCTGGAGCAGTTTAACCTGTAATACATGTATGAGACAGCTGCTCTGATTCATTTATAACAAGTGCACCTGTGATCTGGAGCAGTTTGACCTGTAATACAGAAAGATATGAGACAGCTGCTCTAATTCATTTATAACCAGTGCACCTGTGATCTGGAGCAGTTTTACCGGTAATGAGACAGCTGCTCTGATTCATTTATCACAAGTGCACTTGTGATCTGAAGCAGTTTCACCTGTAATGCAGAAAGATATGAGACAGCTGCTCTGATTCATTTATAAACAATGCACCTGTGATCTGGAACAGTTTTACCTGTAATACATTGATGAGACAGCTGCTCTGATTCATTTATAACAAGTGCACCTGTGATCTGGAACAGTTTCACCTGTAATACAGAAAGATGTGAGACAGCTGCTCTGATTCATTTATAACCAGTGCACCTGTGATCTGGAGTCTTTACCTCTACTACATCTATGAGACAGCTGCTTTGATTCATTTATAACAAGTGCACCTGTGATCTAGAGCAGTTTCACCTGTAATACAGATAAGGATGAGACAGCTGCTCTGATTCATTTATAACTAGTGCACTTGTGATCTGGAGCAGTTTTACCTGTAATGCATCAATGAGAGAGCTGCTCTGATTTATTCATTACAAGTGCACCTGTGATCTGGAGCAGTTTCACCTGTAATACAGAAATGTATGAGACAGCTGCTCTGATTCATTTATAATCAGTGCACCTGTGATCTGTAGTAGTTTCACCTGTAAAACATCTTTGAGAGAGCTGCTCTGATTCATTTATAACCAGTGCACTTGTGATTTGGAGCAGTTTTACCTGTAATACATCTATGAAAGAGCTGCTCTGATTCATTTATAATCAGTACACCTGTGATCTGGAGCAGTTTTACCTGTAATACATCTATGAGACAGCTACTCTGATTCATTTATAAACAATGCACCTGTGATCTGGAGCAGTTTTCATAGGTTCATAGGTTCATAGGTTTATACTAGGCTATCTGCCCTAAGGCATTTATAAGCCTAGCCCAAATTATTGGCTTCGCCACCTTATATGAAAAAATACTGTGCCCATTAGTTTGTTGTGCCTCTGTCCAGCAGTGACCCAGAGATGATTCCCGGGGTAAACCTACGATCTCCCATCCACAGGTCTAGATTTCTCTTGAACAGAGTCAGCGAGGTGCTCTGCCTCACATGGACCGGGATTTTATTCCACAGCATAGGGAGTCTCTGAGTGATAAATCTATCCCTCCAGCACGTCCTATTTATATCCGTGCTAAGGTTTAAGTCGCTTGCTCTAGTGGTTTTGGTGGATTTGGATTTTTGAGGTGGAGCATGTCCATTAATTCGGGTTGGACATGGCCTTGTATGTCAGGCACATGTCACCTCTGAGCAGACGGTATGCGACTGAATAGAGCTGGAGTTTCTTCAATCTGGCAGCATATGACAGATTTTGGAGTCCTTATCCTTTTGGTGAGGAACTTTTGGGGTCTCTCCAATTGCTGCAGATGTCGGGTGAGATACATCCCGAATGGGGCATTGTACTCGATCATTGGTCTGATAAGTGAAGAGTACAGGGGAACAATGACCTCACTAGATCTGGATGTGAATCCCTTCATGATCAGGTGGGCAATGTAGAAGGTCTTTCTAACCACTTTAGCAATGTGAGTGTCAAAGAAAGGCCACTGTCAACCTGGGTCCCCAGGTCCCTGATAACCTCTTCTGTGCTTAGTGGATTGCCACCTATATGGTAGCTTGGGGTTACCTTGTTTTTCCCGAAGGGTATGACTATACATTTTTTGGCGTTTAACTTCAGGCCATGGCTCTGGCACCAGCTATCTGTTTCCGTGAGTCCCTTCTGAAGGATATCCGTGTCCGGTGCACTTTCCACTATGGCGCCCAGTTTGCAGTCATCTGCAAACTTTGTCAGCCAAAGTCCTCCCATGTTGGCCTGTACTTCTGAGAAGTAGATGCCAAACAATAGGGGGCCAAGGACCGAGCCCTGTGGGACACCACTTGTGACCGGCTTGGAGTCTGACACAGCGCCAGCAACTCTAACCCTGTGGGTTCTGTCCTTAAGCCAGTTTGCAACCCATCTTGTGACATATGGGTTTACATTTAAGCTGGTAAGTTTTTCTACAATACCCGAGTGTATATATCCATGAGACAGCTGGTCTGGTTTATTTTTAACAAGTGCACATGTGATCTGAAGCAGTTTTACCTGTAATACATCTATGAGACAGCTGCTCTGATTCATTTATAACCAATGCACCTTTGATCAGGAGCAGTTTTTCCTGTAATACATCTATGAGACAGCTGGTCAGATTCACTTATAACCAGTGCACCTGTGATCTGGAGCAGTTTTACCTGTAATACATCTATGAGACAGCTGATTTAATTGTATAAAGTGCACCTGTGATCTGGAGCAGTTTCACCTGTAATACAGAAAGATATGAGAAAGCTGCACTTATTCATTTATAACCAGTACACGTGTGATCTGGAGCAATTTTACCTGTAATGGGGCAGCTGCTCTGATTCATTTATAAGAATTGCACCTGTGATCTGGAGCAGTTTCACCTGTAATACAGATAGGTATGAGAAAGCTTCTCTGATTCATTTATAACCTGTGCACCTGTGATCTGGAGCAGTTTTACCTGTAATACATCTATGAGACAGCTGCTCCGATTCATTTATAACAAGTGCACCTGTGATATGGAGCAGTTTCACCTGTAATACAGAAGGATATGAGACAGCTGCTCTGATTCATTTATAACCAATGCTTCTGTGATCTGGAGCACTTTTACTTGTAATACGTCTATGAGACAGCTGCTCTGATTCATTTATAACCAGTGCACCTGTGATCTGGAGCAGTTTTACCTGTAATAAATCTATGAGACAGCTGCTCTGATTCATTTATAACAAGTGCACCTGGAGCAGTTTCACCTGTAATACAGAAAGATATGAGACTGCTGCTCTGATTCATTTCAAACCAGTGCACCTGTGATCTGGAGCAGTTTTACCTCTAATACATCGATGAGACAGCTGCTCTGATACATTTATAACAAGTGCACCTGTGATCTGGTGCAGTTTTACCTGTAATGAGACTGCTGCTCTGATTCATTTATAACCACTGCACCTTTGATCTGGATCAGTTTTACCTGTAACACATCAATCAGCCAGCTGCTCTGATTCATTTATAATAAGTGCACCTGTGGTTTGGAGCAGGTTTACCTGTAATACATCTTTGAGACAGCTGCTCTGATTCATTTATAATCAGTGCACCTGTAATCTGGAGCAGTTTAACCTGTAATACATATATGAGACAGCTGCTCTGATTCATTTATAACAAGTGCACCTGTGATCTGGAACAGTTTCACCTGTAATACAGAAAGATGTGAGACAGCTGCTCTGATTCATTTATAACCAGTGCACCTGTGATCTGGAGTCTTTTACCTCTACTACATCTATGAGACAGCTGCTTTGATTCATTTATAACAAGTGCACCTGTGATCTAGAACAGTTTCACCTGTAATACAGATAGGGATGAGACAGCTGCTCTGATTCATTTATAACTAGTGCACTTGTGATCTGGAGCAGTTTTACCTGTAATGCATCAATGAGAGAGCTGCTCTGATTTATTTATTACAAGTGCACCTGTGATCTGGAGCAGTTTCACCTGTAATACAGAAATATATGAGACAGCTGCTCTGATTCATTTATAATCAGTGCACCTGTGATCTGGAGCAGTTTTACCTGCAAAACATCTTTGAGAGAGCTGCTCTGATTCATTTATAACGAGTGCACTTGTGATTTGGAGCAGTTTTACCTGTAATACATCTATGAAAGAGCTGCTCTGATTCATTTATAATCAGTACACCTGTGATCTGGAGCAGTTTTACCTGTAATACATCTATGAGACAGCTACTCTGATTCATTTATAAACAATGCACCTGTGATCTGGAGCAGTTTTACCTGTAATATATCCATGAGACAGCTGGTCTGGTTTATTTTTAACAAGTGCACATGTGATCTGAAGCAGTTTTACCTGTAATACATCTATGAGTCAGCTGCTCTGATTCATTTATAACCAATGCACCTTTGATCAGGAGCAGTTTTTCCTGTTATACATCTATGAGACAGCTGGTCTGATTCATTTATAACCAGTGCACCTGTGATCTGGAGCAGTTTTACCTGTAATATATCTATGCGATAGCTGCGCTGATTCATTTATAATAAGTGCACCTGTGATTTAGAGCACATTTACCTGTTCTGTGAGACAGCTGTTCTGATTCATTTATAATCAATACACCTGTGATCTGGAGCAGTTTTCCCTGTAATACATCTATGAGACAGCTGCTCTGATTCATTTATAAACAATGCACCTGTGATCTGGAGCAGTTTTTCTTGTAATACATCTATGAGACATCTGCTCTGATTTAATTATAACAAGTGCACCTGTGATTTGGAGAAGTTTCACCTGTAATACAGAAAGATATGAGACAGCTGCTCTTATTCATTTATAACCAGTGCACCTGTGATCTGGAGAAGTTTTACTTGTAATGAGACAGCTGCTCTGATTCATTTATAAGAATTGCACCTGTGATCTGGAGCAGTTTCACCTGTAATACAGATAGGTATGAGAAAGCTTCACCTGTGATATGGAGCAGCCTGTAATACATCTATGAAACAACTGCTCCGATTCATTTATAACAAGTGCACCTGTGATATGGAGCAGTTTCACCTGTAATACAGAAGGATATGAGACAGCTGCTCTGATTCATTTATAACCAATGCACCTGTGATCTGGAGCACTTTTACTTGAAATACGTCTATGAGACAGCTGCTCTGATTCATTTATAACCAGAGCACCTGTGATCTGGAGCAGTTTTACCTGTAATACATCTATCAGACAGCTGCTCTGATTCATTTATAACAAGTGCACCTGGAGCAGTTTCACCTGTAATACAGAAATATATGAGAGTGCTGCTATGATTCATTTATAACCAATGCACCTGTGATTTGGAGCAGTCTCACCTGTAATCCAGAAAGATATGAGACAGCTGCTCTGATTCATTTATTACCAGTTCATCTGTGATCTGGAGCAGTTTCACCTGTAATACAGAAAGATATGAGACAGCTGCTCTGATTCATTTATAACCAGTTCATATGTGATCTGGAGCAGTTTTACCTGTAATGAGACAACTGCTCTGAATAATTTATAACAAGTGCACCTGTGATCTGGAGCAATGTCACCTGTAATACAGATAGGTATGAGACAGCTGCTCTGATTCATTTATAACCACTGCACCTTTGATCTGGAGCAGTTTGACCTGTAATACATCTATGAGACAGCTGCTCTGATTCATTTATAATCAGTGCACCTGTAATATGGAGCAGTTTAACCTGTAATACATGTATGAGACAGCTGTTCTGATTTATTTATAACAAGTGCACCTGTGATCTGGAGCAGTTTGACCTGTAATACAGAAAGAGATGAGACAGCTGCTCTGATTCATCACTTGTGATCTGAAGCAGTTTCACCAGTAATGCAGAAAGATATGAGACAGCTGCACTGATTCATTTATAAACAATGCACCTGTGATCTGGAACAGTTTTACCTGTAATACATCTATGAGACAGCTGCTCTGTTTCATTTATAACAAGTGCACCTGGAGCAGTTTCACCTGTAATACAGAAAGATATGAGACTGCTGCTCTGATTCATTTCAAACCAGTGCACCTGTGATCTGGAGCAGTTTTACCTCTAATACATCGATGAGACAGCTGCTCTGATACATTTATAACAAGTGCACCTGTGATCTGGTGCAGTTTTACCTGTAATGAGATTGCTGCTCTGATTCATTTATAACCACTGCACCTTTGATCTGGATCAGTTTTACCTGTAATACATCAATCAGCCAGCTGCTCTGATTCATTTATAATAAGTGCACCTGTGGTTTGGAGCAGTTTTACCTGTAATACATCTTTGAGACAGCTGCTCTGATTCATTTATAACAAGTGCACCTGTGATCTGGAGCAGTTTGATCTGTAATACAGAAAGATATGAGACAGCTGCTCTGATTCATTTATAACCAGTGCACCTGTGATCTGGAGCAGTTTTACCGGTAATGAGACAGCTGCTCTGATTCATTTATCACGAGTGCACTTGTGATATGAAGCAGTTTCACCTGTAATGCAGAAAGATATGAGACAGCTGCTCTGATTCATTTATAACCAGTGCACCTGTGATCTGGAGTCTTTTACCTCTACTACATCTATGAGACAGCTGCTTTGATTAATTTATAACAAGTGCACCTGTGATCTAGAGCAGTTTCACCTGCTATACAGATAGGGATGAGACAGCTGCTCTGATTCATTTATAACTAGTGCACTTGTGATCTGGAGCAGTTTTACCTGTAATGCATCAATGGGAGAGCTGCTCTGATTTATTTATTACAAGTGCACCTGTGATCTGGAGCAGTTTCACCTGTAATACAGAAATATATGAGACAGCTGCTCTGATTCCTTTATAATCAGTGCACCTGTGATCTGGAGCAGTTTTACCTGTAAAACATCTTTGAGAGAGCTGCTCTGATTCATTTATAACCAGTGCACTTGTGATTTGGAGCAGTTTTACCTGTAATACATCTATGAGACAGCTGCTCTGATTCATTTATAAACAATGCACTTGTGATCTGGAGCAGTTTTTCCTGTAATACATCTATGAGACATCTGCTCTGATTTAATTATAACAAGTGCACCTGTGATTTGGAGCAGTTTCACCTGTAATACAGAAAGATATGAGACATCTGCTCTTATTCATTTATAACCAGTGCACCTGTGATCTGGAGAAGTTTTACCTGTAATGAGACAGCTGCTCTGATTCATTTATAACAATTGCACCTGTGATCTGGAGCAGTTTCACCTGTAATACAGATAGGTATGAGAAAGCTTCTCTGATTCATTTATAACCTGTGCACCTGTGATATGGAGCAGTTTTACCTGTAATACATCTATGAAACAGCTGCTCCGATTCATTTATAACAAGTGCACCTGTGATATGGAGCAGTTTCACCTGTAATACAGAAGGATATGAGACAGCTGCTCTGATTCATTTATGACCAATGCACCTGTGATCTGGAGCACTTTTACTTGAAATACGTCTATGAGACAGCTGCTCTGATTCATTTATAACCAGTGCAACTGTGATCTGGAGCAGTTTTACCTGTAATACATCTATCAGACAGCTGCTCTGATTCATTTATAACAAGTGCACCTGGAGCAGTTTCACCTGTAATACAGAAAGATATGAGAGTGCTGCTCTGATTCATTTATAACCAATGCACCTGTGATTTGGAGCAGTCTCACCTGTAATCCAGAAAGATATGAGACAGCTGCTCTGATTCATTTTTTACCAGTTCATCTGTGATCTGGAGCAGTTTCACCTGTAATACAGAAAGATATGAGACAGCTGCTCTGATTCATTTATAACCAGTTCATCTGTGATCTGGAGCAGTTTTACCTGTAATGAGACAACTGCTCTGATTAATTTATAACAAGTGCACCTGTGATCTGGAGCAATGTCACCTGTAATACAGATAGGTATGAGACAGCTGCTCTGATTCATTTATAACCAGTGCACCTGTGATCTGGAGCAGTTTTACCTGTAATACCTCTATGAGACAGCTGCTCTGATTCATTCATAACAAGTGCACCTGTGATCTGGAGCAGTTTCACCTGTAATACAGAAAGATATGAGGCAGCTGCTTTGATTCATTTAAAACCAGTGCACCTGTGATCTGGAGCAGTTTTACCTCTAATGCATCTATGAGACAGCTGCTCTGATTCATTTATAACAAGTGCACCTGTGATCTGGAGCAGTTTAACCTGTAATACAGATAGGTATGAGACAGCTGCTTTGATTAATTTATAACAGGTGTACTTGTGATCTGGAGCAGTTTTACCTGTAATACATCTATAAGAGAGCTGCTCTGATTGATTTATAACCAGTGCACCTGTGATCTGGAGCAGTTTCAACTGTAATACAGAAAGATATGAGACAGCTGCTCTGATTCATTTATAAGCAATTCATCTGTGATCTGGAGCAGTTTTACCTATAATGCATCTATGAGACAGCTGCTCTGAATCATTTATAACAAGTGCTCTTGTGATCTGGAGCAGATTTACCTGTAATACATCTATTGGACCACTGCTCTGATTCATTTATAACCAGTGCAGATGTGATCTGGAGCAGTTTTACTTGTCATACATCTATGAGATAGCTGCACTGATTCATTTATAACAAGTGCACCTGTGATCTGGAGCAGTTTCACCTGTAATACAGAAAGATATGAGACAGCCGCTCTGTACATTTATAGCCAGTGCACCTGTGATCTGGAGCAGTTTTACCTCTAATATATCTATGAAAGAGCTGCTCTGATTAATTTATAAGAAGTACATCTGTGATCTGGAGCAGTTTCACCTGTAATACAGATAGGTATGAGACATCTTTTCTGATTAATTTATAACAAGTGCACTTGTGATCTGGAGCAGTTTTACCTGTAATACATCTATGAGCTGCTGCTCTGATTGATTTATAACCAGTGCACCTGTCATCTGGAGCAGTTTTTCCTGTAATACAGAATGATATGAGACAGCTGCTCTGATTCATTTATAACAAATGCACCTGTGATCTGGAGCAGTTTCACCTGTAATACTGATAGGTATGAGACAGCTGCTCTGATTAATTTATAACCAGTGCACCTGTGATCTGGAGCAGTTTTACCTGTAATACATCTATGAGACAGGTGCTCTGATTCATTTATTACCTGTGCTCCTGTAATCTGGAGCAGTTTTACCTGTAATACATCTATGAGACAGCTGCTCTGATTCATGTATAACCAATACACTTATGATCTGGAACAGTTTTACCTGTAAAATATCTATGAGAGAGCTGCTCTGATTGATTTATAACCAGTGCATCTGTGATCTGTAGCAGTTTCACCTGTAATACAGAAAGATATGAAACAGCTGCTCTGATTCATTTATAACAAGTACACCTGTGATCTGGAGCAGTTTCACCTGTAATACAGAAAGATATGAGACAGCTGCTCTGACACATTTATAACCAGTGCACCTGTGATCTGAAGGAGTTTCACCTGTAATACAGATAGGTGTGAGACAGCTGCTCCGATTCATTTATAACCAATGCACCTGTGATCTGGAGCAGTTTTACCTGTAATACAGCTATGAGATAGCTGCTCTGATTCATTTATAACAAGCACACCTGTGATCTGGAGCAGTTTCCCATGTAATAAAGAAAGATATGAGACAGCTGCTCTGACATGTTTATAACCAGTGCACCTGTGATCTGGAGCAGTTTTATCTCTAATACATCTATGAGTGAGCTGCTCTGATTAATTTATAACAAGTGCACCTGTGATCTGGAGCAGTTTTACCTGTAATATCGATAGGTATGAGACATCTTTTGTGATTAATTTATAACAAGTGCACTTGTGATCTGGAGCAGTTTTACCTGTAATACATCTATGAGCAGCTGCTCTGATTGATTTATAACCAGTGCACCTGTGATCTGGAGCAATTTTACCTGTAATACATCTGTGAGACAGGTGCTCTGATTCATTTATAACCTGTGATCTGGAGCAGTTTTACCTGTAATACATCTATGAGACAGCTGCCCTGATTTATCTATAACAAGTGCACATGTGATCTGGAGCAGTTTTACCTGTAATACATCTATGAGACAGCTGCTCTGATTCATTTATAACCAGTGCACCTGTGATCTGGAGCAGTTTTACCTCTAATACATCTATGAGACAGCTGCCCTGATTTATCTATAACACGTGCACATGTGATCTGGAGCAGTTTTACCTGTAATACATCTATGAGACAGCTGCTCTGATTCATGTATAACCAGTGCACCTGTGATCTGGAGCAGTTTTACCTGTAATACATCTATGAGACAGCTGCCCTGATTTATCTATAACAAGTGCACATGTGATCTGGAGCAGTTTTACCTGTAATACATCTATGAAACAGCTGCCCTGATTTATCTATAACAAGTGCACATGTGATCTGGAGCAGTTTTACCTGTAATACATCTATGAGACAGCTGCTCTGATTCATTTATAACCAGTGCACCTGTGATCTGGAGTAGTTTTACCTGTAGTACATCTATGAGCAGCTGCTCTGATTCATTTATAACCAGCGCACCTGTAATCTGGAGCAGTTTTACCTGTAATACATCTGTGAGACAGGTGCTCTGATTGATTTATAACCAGTGCACCTCATATCTGGAGCAGTTTTACCTGTAATACAGAACGATATGAGAACAGCTGCTCTGATTCATTTATAACCAATGCACCTGTGATCTGGAGCAGTTTTGCCTGTAATACATCTATGAGACAGCTGCTCTGGTTCATTTATAACCAGTGCACCTGTGATCTGGAACAGTTTTACCTGTAATACATCTTTGAGACAGCTGCCCTGATTGATTTATAACCAGTGCACCTGTGATCTGGAGCAGTTTACCTGTAATACATCTATCAGACAGCTGCTCTGATTCATTTATAACAAGTGCACCTGGAGCAGTTTCACCTGTAATACAGAAAGATATGAGAGTGCTGCTCTGATTCATTTATAACCAATGCACCTGTGATCTGGAGAACTTTTACATGAAATACGTCTATGAGACAGCTGCTCTGATTCATTTATAAACAATGCACCTGTGATCTGGAGCAGTTTTTCCTGTAATACATCTATGAGACATCTGCTCTGATTTAATTATAACAAGTGCACCTGTGATTTGGAGCAGTTTCACCTGTAATACAGAAAGATATGAGACAGCTGCTCTTATTCATTTATAACCAGTGCACCTGTGATCTGGAGAAGTTTTACCTCTAATGAGACAGCTGCTCTGATTCATTTATAACAATTGCACCTGTGATCTGGAGCAGTTTCACCTGTAATACAGATAGGTATGAGAAAGCTTCTCTGATTCAGTTATAACCTGTGCACCTGTCATATGGAGCAGTTTTACCTGTAATACATCTATGAAACAGCTGCTCCGATTCATTTATAACAAGTGCACCTGTGATATGGAGCAGTTTCACCTGTAATACAGAAGGATATGAGACAGCTGCTCTGATTCATTTATAACCAATGCACCTGTGATCTGGAGCACTTTTACTTGAAATACGTCTATGAGACAGCTGCTCTCATTCATTTATAACCAGTGCAACTGTGATCTGGAGCAGTTTTACCTGTAATACATCTATCAGACAGCTGCTCTGATTCATTTATAACAAGTGCACCTGGAGCAGTTTCACCTGTAATACAGAAAGATATGAGAGTGCTGCTCTGATTCATTTATAACCAATGCACCTGTGATTTGGAGCAGTCTCACCTGTAATCCAGAAAGATATGAGACAACTGCTCTGATTCATTTATTACCAGTTCATCTGTGATCTGGAGCAGTTTCACCTGTAATACAGAAAGATATGAGACAGCTGCTCTGATTCATTTATAACCAGTTCATCTGTGATCTGGAGCAGTTTTACCTGTAATGAGACAACTGCTCTGATTAATTTATAACAAGTGCACCTGTGATCTGGAGCAATGTCACCTGTAATACAGATAGGTATGAGACAGCTGCTCTGATTCATTTATAACCAGTGCACCTGTGATCTGGAGCAGTTTTACCTGTAATACCTCTATGAGACAGCTGCTCTGATTCATTCATAACAAGTGCACCTGTGATCTGGAGCAGTTTCACCTGTAATACAGAAAGATATGAGGCAGCTGCTTTGATTCATTTAAAACCAGTGCACCTGTGATCTGGAGCAGTTTTACCTCTAATACATCGATGAGACAGCTGCTCTGATTCATTTATAACAAGTGCACCTGTGATCTGGAGCAGTTTAACCTGTAATACAGATAGGTATGAGACAGCTGCTATGATTAATTTATAACAGGTGTACTTGTGATCTGGAGCAGTTTTACCTGTAATACATCTATAAGAGAGCTGCTCTGATTGATTTATAACCAGTGCACCTGTGATCTGGAGCAGTTTCAACTGTAATACAGAAAGATATGAGACAGCTGCTCTGATTAATTTATAAGCAATTCATCTGTGATCTGGAGCAGTTTTACCTATAATGCATCTATGAGACAGCTGCTCTGAATCATTTATAACAAGTGCACTTGTGATCTGGAGCAGATTTACCTGTAATACATCTATTGGACCACTGCTCTGATTCATTTATAACCAGTGCAGATGTGATCTGGAGCAGTTTTACCTGTCATACATCTATGAGATAGCTGCAATGATTCATTTATAACAAGTGCACCTGTGATCTGGAGCAGTTTCACCTGTAATACAGAAAGATATGAGACAGCCGCTCTGTACATTTATAGCCAGTGCACCTGTGATCTGGAGCAGTTTTACCTCTAATATATCTATGAAAGAGCTGCTCTGATTAATTTATAAGAAGTACATCTGTGATCTGGAGCAGTTTCACCTGTAATACAGATAGGCATGAGACATCTTTTCTGATTAATTTATAACAAGTGCACTTGTGATCTAGAGCAGTTTTACCTGTAATACATCTATGAGCTGCTGCTCTGATTGATTTATAACCAGTGCACCTGTGATCTGGAGCAGTTTCTCCTGTAATACCGATAGGTATGAAACAGCTGCTCTGATTAATTTATAACCAGTGCACCTGTGATCTGGAGCAGTTTTACCTGTAATACATCTATGAGACAGGTGCTCTGATTCATTTATTACCTGTGCTCCTGTAATCTGGAGCAGTTTTACCTTTAATACATCTATGAGACAGCTGCTCTGATTCATGTATAACCAATACACTTATGATCTGGAACAGTTTTACCTGTAAAATATCTATGAGAGAGCTGCTCTGATTGATTTATAACCAGTGCATCTGTGATCTGTAGCAGTTTCACCTGTAATACAGAAAGATATGAGACAGCTGCTCTGACATATTTATAACCAGTGCACCTGTGATCTGAAGGAATTTCACCTGTAATACAGATAGGTGTGAGACAGCTGCTCTGATTCATTTATAACCAATGCGCCTGTGATCTGGAGCAGTTTTACCTGTAATACAGCTATGAGATAGCTGCTCTGATTCATTTATAACAAGCACACCTGTGATCTGGAGCAGTTTCCCCTGTAATAAAGAAAGATATGAGACAGCTGCTCTGACATGTTTATAACCAGTGCACCTGTGATCTGGAGCAGTTTTATCTCTAATACATCTATGAGACAGCTGCTCTGATTAATTTATAACAAGTGCACCTGTGATCTGGAGCAGTTTTACCTGTAATATAGATAGGTATGAGACATCTTTTGTGATTAATTTATAACAAGTGCACTTGTGATCTGGAGCAGTTTTACCTGTAATACATCTATGAGCAGCTGTTCTGATTGATTTATAACCAGTGCACCTGTGATCTGGAGCAGTTTTACCTGTAATACATCTGTGAGACAGCTGCCCTAATTTATCTATAACAAGAGCACATGTGATCTGGAGCAGTTTTACCTGTAATACATCTATGAGACAGCTGTTCTGATTCATTTATAACCAGTGCACCTGTGATCTGGAGCAGTTTTACCTGTAATACATCTATGAGACAGCTGCCCTGATTTATCTATAACAAGTGCACATGTCATCTGGAGCAGTTTTACCTGTAATACATCTATGAGACAGCTGCCCTGATTTATCTATAACAAGTGCACATGTGATCTGGAGCAGTTTTACCTGTAATACATCTATGAGACAGCTGCTCTGATTCATTTATAACCAGTGCACCTGTGATCTGGAGTAGTTTTACCTGTAGTACATCTATGAGCAGCTGCTCTGATTCATTTATAACCAGCGCACCTGTGATCTGGAGCATTTTTACCTGTAATACATCTGTGAGACAGGTGCTCTGATTGATTTATAACCAGTGCACCTCATATCTGGAGCAGTTTTACCTGTAATACAGAACGATATGAGAACAGCTGCTCTGATTCATTTATAACCAATGCACCTGTGATCTGGAGCAGTTTTACCTGTAATACATCTATGAGACAGCTGCTCTGGTTCATTTATAACCAGTGCACCTGTGATCTGGAACAGTTTTACCTGTAATACATCTATGAGACAGCTGCCCTGATTGATTTATAACCAGTGCACCTGTGATCCGGAGCAGTTTACCTGTAATACATCTATCAGACAGCTGCTCTGATTCATTTATAACAAGTGCACCTGGAGCAGTTTCACCTGTAATACAGAAAGATATGAGAGTGCTGCTCTGATTCATTTATAACCAATGCACCTGTGATCTGGAGAACTTTTACATGAAATACGTCTATGAGACAGCTGCTCTGATTCATTTATAACCAGTGCAACTGTGATCTGGAGCAGTTTTACCTGTAATACATCTATCAGACAGCTGCTCTGATTCATTTATAACAAGTGCACCTGGAGCAGTTTCACCTGTAATACAGAAAGATATGAGAGTGCTGCTCTGATTTATTTATAACCAATGCACCTGGGATTTGGAGCAGTCTCACCTGTAATCCAGAAAGATATGAGACAGGTGCTCTGATTCATTTATTACCAGTTCATCTGTGATCTGGAGCAGTTTCACCTGTAATACAGAAAGATATGAGACAGCTGCTCTGATTCATTTATAACCAGTTCATCTGTGATCTGGAGCAGTTTTACCTGTAATGCATCAATGAGAGAGCTGCTCTGATTTATTTATTACAAGTGCACCTGTGATCTGGAGCAGTTTCACCTGTAATACAGAAATATATGAGACAGCTGCTCTGATTCATTTATAATCAGTGCACCTGTGATCTGGAGCAGTTTTACCTGTAATGCATCAATGAGAGAGCTGCTCTGATTTATTTATTACAAGTGCACCTGTGATCTGGAGCAGTTTCACCTGTAATACAGAAAGATATGAGACAGCTGCTCTTATTCATTTATAACCAGTGCACCTGTGATCTGGAGGTTTTACCTGTAATGAGACAGCTGCTCTGATTCATTTATAACAATTGCACCTGTGATCTGGAGCAGTTTCACCTGTAATACAGATAGGTATGAGAAAGCTTATCTGATTCATTTATAACCTGTGCACCTGTGATATGGAGCAGTTTTACCTGTAATACATCTATGAAACAGCTGCTCCGATTCATTTATAACAAGTGCACCTGTGATATGGAGCAGTTTCACCTGTAATACAGAAGGATATGAGACAGCTGCTCTGATTCATTTATGACCAATGCACCTGTGATCTGGAGCACTTTTACTTGAAATACATCTATGAGACAGCTGCTCTGATTCATTTGTAACCAGTGCAACTGTGATCTGGAGCAGTTTTACCTGTAATACATCTATCAGACAGCTGCTCTGATTCATTTATAACAAGTGCACCTGGAGCAGTTTCACCTGTAATACAGAAAGATATGAGAGTGCTGCTCTGATTCATTTATAACCAATGCACCTGTGATCTGGAGAACTTTTACATGAAATACGTCTATGAGACAGCTGCTCTGATTCATTTATAACCAGTGCAACTGTGATCTGGAGCAGTTTTACCTGTAATACATCTATCAGACAGCTGCTCTGATTCATTTATAACAAGTGCACCTGGAGCAGTTTCACCTGTAATACAGAAAGATATGAGAGTGCTGCTCTGATTTATTTATAACCAATGCACCTGTGATTTGGAGCAGTCTCACCTGTAATCCAGAAAGATATGAGACAGCTGCTCTGATTCATTTATTACCAGTTCATCTGTGATCTGGAGCAGTTTCACCTGTAATACAGAAAGATATGAGACAGCTGCTCTGATTCATTTATAACCAGTTCATCTGTGATCTGGAGCAGTTTTACCTGTAATGCATCAATGAGAGAGCTGCTCTGATTTATTTATTACAAGTGCACCTGTGATCTGGAGCAGTTTCACCTGTAATACAGAAATATATGAGACAGCTGCTCTGATTCATTTATAATCAGTGCACCTGTGATCTGGAGCAGTTTTACCTGTAATGCATCAATGAGAGAGCTGCTCTGATTTATTTATTACAAGTGCACCTGTGATCTGGAGCAGTTTCACCTGTAATACAGAAAGATATGAGACAGCTGCTCTTATTCATTTATAACCAGTGCACCTGTGATCTGGAGAGGTTTTACCTGTAATGAAACAGCTGCTCTGATTCATTTATAACAATTGCACCTGTGATCTGGAGCAGTTTCACCTGTAATACAGATAGGTATGAGAAAGCTTATCTGATTCATTTATAACCTGTGCACCTGTGATATGGAGCAGTTTTACCTGTAATACATCTATGAAACAGCTGCTCCGATTCATTTATAACAAGTGCACCTGTGATATGGAGCAGTTTCACCTGTAATACAGAAGGATATGAGACAGCTGCTCTGATTCATTTATAACCAATGCACCTGTGATCTGGAGCACTTTTACTTGAAATACATCTATGAGACAGCTGCTCTGATTCATTTGTAACCAGTACAACTGTGATCTGGAGCAGTTTTACCTGTAATACATCTATCAGACAGCTGCTCTGATTCATTTATAACAAGTGCACCTGGAGCAGTTTCACCTGTAATACAGAAAGATATGAGAGTGCTGCTCTGATTCATTTATAACCAATGCACCTGTGATTTGGAGCAGTCTCACCTGTAATCCAGAAAGATATGAGACAGCTGCTCTGATTCATTTATTACCAGTTCATCTGTGATCTGGAGCAGTTTCACCTGTAATACAGAAAGATATGAGACAGCTGCTCTGATTCATTTAGAACCAGTTCATCTGTGATCTGGAGCAGTCTTACCAGTTTTACCTTTATAACAAGTGCACCTGTGATCTGGAGCAATGTCACCTGTAATACAGATAGGTATGAGACAGCTGCTCTGATTCATTTATAACCAGTGCACCTGTGATCTGGAGCAGTTTTACCTGTAATACCTCTATGAGACAGCTGCTCTGATTCATTCATAACAAGTGCACCTGTGATCTGGAGCAGTTTCACCTGTAATACAGAAAGATATGAGGCAGCTGCTTTAATTCATTTAAAACCAGTGCACCTGTGATCTGGACCAGTTTTACCTCTAATACATCTATGAGACAGCTGCTCTGATTCATTTATAACAAGTGCACCTGTGATCTGGAGCAGTTTAACCTGTAATACAGATAGGTATGAGACAGCTGCTATGATTAATTTATAACAGGTGTACTTGTGATCTGGAGCAGTTTTACCTGTAATACATCTATAAGAGAGCTGCTCTGATTGATTTATAACCAGTGCACCTGTGATCTGGAGCAGTTTCAACTGTAATACAGAAAGATATGAGACAGCTGCTCTGATTCATTTATAAGCAATTCATCTGTGATCTGGAGCAGTTTTACCTATAATGCATCTATGAGACAGCTGCTCTGAATCATTTATAACAAGTGCACTTGTGATCTGGAGCAGATTTACCTGTAATACATTTATTGGACAACTGCTCTGATTCATTTATAACCAGTGCAGATGTGATCTGGAGCAGTTTTACCTGTCATACATCTATGAGATAGCTGCAATGATTCATTTATAACAAGTGCACCTGTGATCTGGAGCAGTTTCACCTGTAATACAGAAAGATATGAGACAGCCGCTCTGCACATTTATAACCAGTGCACCTGTGATCTGGAGCAGTTTTACCTCTAATATATCTATGAAAGAGCTGCTCTGATTAATTTATAAGAAGTACATCTGTGATCTGGGGCAGTTTCACCTGTAATACAGATAGGTATGAGACATCTTTTCTGATTAATTTATAACAAGTGCACTTGTGATCTGGAGTAGTTTTACCTGTAATACATCTATGAGCTGCTGCTCTGATTGATTTATAACCAGTGCACCTGTGATCTGGAGCAGTTTCTCCTGTAATACAGAAAGATATGAGACAGCTGCTCTGATTCATTTATAACAAATGCACCTGTGATCTGGAGCAGTTTCACCTGTAATACTGATAGGTATGAGACAGCTGCTCTGATTAATTTATAACCAGTGCACCTGTGATCTGGAGCAGTTTTACCTGTAATACATCTATGAGACAGGTGCTCTGATTCATTTATTACCTGTGCTCCTGTGATCTGGAGTAGTTTTACCTGTAATACATCTATGAGACAGCTGCTCTGATTCATGTATAACCAATACACTTATGATCTGGAACAGTTTTACCTGTAAAATATCTATGAGAGAGCTGCTCTGATTGATTTATAACCAGTGCATCTGTGATCTGTAGCAATTTCACCTGTAATACAGAAAGATATGAGACAGCTGCTCTGATTCATTTATAACAAGTACACCTGTGATCTGGAGCAGTTTCACCTGTAATACAGAAAGATATGAGGCAGCTGCTCTGACACATTTATAACCAGTGCACCTGTGATCTGAAGGAGTTTCACCTGTAATACAGATAGGTGTGGGACAGCTGCTCCGATTCATTTATAACCAATGCACCTGTGATCGGGAGCAGTTTTACCTGTAATACAGCTATGAGATAGCTGCTCTGATTCATTTATAACAAGCACACCTGTGATCTGGAGCAGTTTCCCCTGTAATAAAGAAAGATATGAGACAGCTGCTCTGACATGTTTATAACCAGTGCACCTGTGATCTGGAGCAGTTTTACCTGTAATATAGATAGGTATGAGACATCTTTTGTGATTAATTTATAACAAGTGCACTTGTGATCTGGAGCAGTTTTACCTGTAATACATCTATGAGCAGCTGCTCTGATTGATTTATAACCAGTGCACCTGTGATCTGGAGCAGTTTTACCTGTAATACATCTGTGAGACAGGTGCTCTGATTCATTTATAACCTGTGCACCTCATATCTGGAGCAGTTTTACCTGTAATACATCTATGAGACAGCTGCCCTGATTTATCTATAACAAGTGCACATGTGATCTGGAGCAGTTTTACCTGTAATGCATCTATGAGACAGCTGCTCTGATTCATTTATAACCAGTGCACCTGTGATCTGGAGCAGTTTTACCTCTAATACATCTATGAGACAGCTGCCCTGATTTATCTATAACAAGTGCACATGTGATCTGGAGCAGTTTTACCTGTAATACATCTATGAGACAGCTGCTCTGATTCATTTATAACCAGTGCACCTGTGATCTGGAGCAGTTTTACCTGTAATACATCTATGAGACAGCTGCCCTGATTTATCTATAACAAGTGCACATGTGATCTGGAGCAGTTTTACCTGTAATACATCTATGAGACAGCTGCCCTGATTTATCTATAACAAGTGCACATGTGATCTGGAGCAGTTTTACCTGTAATACATCTATGAGACAGCTGCTCTGATTCATTTATAACCAGTGCACCTGTGATCTGGAGTAGTTTTACCTGTAGTACATCTATGAGCAGCTGCTCTGATTGATTTATAACCAGCGCACCTGTGATCTGGAGCAGTTTTACCTGTAATACATCTGTGAGACAGGTGCTCTGATTGATTTATAACCAGTGCACCTCATATCTGGAGCAGTTTTACTTGTAATACAGAACGATATGAGAACAGCTGCTCTGATTCATTTATAACCAATGCACCTGTGATCTGGAGCAGTTTTACCTGTAATACATCTATGAGACAGCTGCTCTGGTTCATTTATAACCAGTGCACCTGTGATCTGGAACAGTTTTACCTGTAATACATCTATGAGACAGCTGCCCTGATTGATTTATAACCAGTGCACCTGTGATCTGGAGCAGTTTACCTGTAATACATCTATCAGACAGCTGCTCTGATTCATTTATAACAAGTGCACCTGGAGCAGTTTCACCTGTAATACAGAAAGATATGAGAGTGCTGCTCTGATTCATTTATAACCAATGCACCTGTGATCTAGAGCACTTTTACATGAAATACGTCTATGAGACAGCTGCTCTGATTCATTTATAACCAGTGCACATGTGATCTGGAGCAGTTTTACCTGTAATACATCTATGAGACAGCTGCTCTGATTCATTTATAACCAGTGCACCTGTGATCTGGAGCAGTTTTACCTGTAATACATCTATGAGACAGCTGCCCTGATTTATCTATAACAAGTGCACATGTGATCTGGAGCAGTTTTACCTGTAATACATCTATGAGACAGCTGCCCTGATTTATCTTTAACAAGTGCACATGTGATCTGGAGCAGTTTTACCTGTAATACATCTATGAGACAGCTGCTCTGATTCATTTATAACCAGTGCACCTGTGATCTGGAGCAGTTTTACCTGTAGTACATCTATGAGCAGCTGCTCTGATTGATTTATAACCAGTGCACCTGTGATCTGGAGCAGTTTTACCTGTAATACATCTGTGAGACAGGTGCTCTGATTGATTTATAACCAGTGCACCTCATATCTGGAGCAGTTTTACCTGTAATACAGAATGATATGAGGCAGCTGCTCTGATTCATTTATAACCAATGCACCTGTGATCTGGAGCAGTTTTACCTGTAATACATCTATGAGACAGCTGCCCTGATTTATCCATAACAAGTGCACATGTGATCTGGAGCAGTTGTACCTGTAATACATCTGTCAGAAAGCTAATCTGATTCTTTTATAACTAATGCACCTGTGATCTGGAGCAGTTGTACCTGTAATACATCTGTCAGAAAGCTAATCTGATTCTTTTATAACTAATGCACCTGTGATCTGGAGCTACAATGAAAAATCACAATTGCTTGATCGGCTGAACTAAGTATCCTCACGTGTCCCAGTGGGAGCTCTTTTTGTACACTATTTCCTCTTCCTTTTTTTCGGTTAGACACCTCATGTAACAACACTTTCATTTCTCAAAAAAGGGAAATAATTTGCTGGGCCAGCTAAGAATGAAACTGAAGTTTACTAAATAAATCCAATATTATTTTCTGTTATGTACTGTTTTTAGCTATTTTGAATTTTATTTTTAGTATTTAGAACATTAAAATATGTCAAATATAGTAGGTCAGTATAACCACAGATCACTTTAAAATAGTAATTCCAGTATTTCTTCGTAATAATGCTATTGATATTGTGTAAGTGACGCATGTTTCATCTTAATTTATTCAATTAAGTTAAATAAGAATAATACACTAACACATTCTGCAATGTATTTTATTTTCTTATTTTGGAAGAGAGTTTTCATAAATATGTACTTTCTGAAGGCATGTATGAATCATTGTCTTCAAAGAACTGTTACCATTCAGAATAAGTAAAGGAGTGTTTCACCCTTCTACAGTGGAGATTGCAGTTAAATGCCTTCCCCTTGAGAAACATGCTGTAATGGAGGAGATCTTATCCACAGTTTTGGTGGCTGTTTGTTTCAATAAGTTTGACTCATCTAATTTGCTGTCAGAAGGTTTTGGTACCACAATCTGCAGCTGACCCTTATGGTGCTATATATACAGATAAGACTTCTGATGAGGAAAAATTTTCTTAGTTTGCATATCCTGGAACTTGAGTTTAAGAACTACTCCCAAAAATAACGTTTGAAATGTGAGCTGTGTGATATGCGCACACTATGACAGAATGACACAAACTGTATAAAATAGGTGTGTGTGCGTGTGTGTGTGTGTGTGTGTGTGTGTGTGTGTGTGTCTATATGTGTGTGTGTGTGTGTGTGTGTGTGTGTGTGTGTGTGTATTTATGTATACAGTTAGAAAAAAAGAGAAGTTATGCTTGCAAACTACACCGTTAAGTTATGATTTGCACAAAGAACTACTTCAATGTATCTCTCACATTTTCATTGTATATCTCTACATACAAGTCTGTGTTATTTATTCCAGTTCCGTATTATTGACTTGAATTAATTATGTTTTTGGCTATTAGTTTCAGAGGTTCATAGGTTGTTACTAGGCTCATGACCACTAGGGCCTTTATAAGCCTAGCCATGCAACCCAAATGCATCCCAGAAGTTATTGTGTCTTAGGGGTTAACTTATGGGGATGTATATTAGTTAGGGCATGATTTAACAGCAGACTCTGTTCTATCAGAGATATAGGTGTTAGACCAGGAGTGAATTTCCAATTCCCAATCCACCTTTCCAGGTTTTCCTTGAACAGATTTAGGGAACAGCTCGTTTTCACATGGAAGGGAAACCTCTTCCAGAGAATGGGAATTCTCTGAGATACATACCTGGCCTACAATATGTCCTATTTAAGTCACAAGCAAAGTTTAAATCCTTAGATCTAGTTGTTCTTGAACTGTCCATTTTGCAGATATGCAAAAGGTCCTTCAGAGTGGGATCCAAGAATGCCATGTATATCTGACATAAATCACCTGTCAGCAGTCTGTAGGAAGCATATAGAGACAGGGTTTTGAGGTGATCTGCATAGTCCATTGTGTTTATTCCCTGTATTTTTTTGTGATGATCCTCTGAGGATGTTCCAGTTGTTGCATGTACCTGGCCACGTATGGACGTTAAACTCAGTGCTGGGTCTGATCTGGGCTGTGTACAGTGGAATGATGACTTCCGTGGATGTAGATATTTTGTACTTCCTTATAAGTTGGGTAACATATCCATTGCCTTGCTGACCTTCTCCCAAGGGGTGGCAAACTGCGAATCCCTTGCAGTGCTACTGGAAAGTACAATAGCACTCCCCTCTGTTGAGTGATTGCCAGAGGCTACTGGCAATTCCACCAGACCAGCCTCCATTGCATCCAATGGACTACTATGTCTAATTTTAGGAGTGTTTTATCAATGCTGTAGTTTCCCTTGTTGGCAGACTTCCCAAAAGGTATGGTTATATATTTTGTGGCATTGAGTTTTAAACTATGGCTTTGGCACCAGTCATTTATCTGTGTTAGACCTTTCTGTAAGATGTTAGTATCATGGGGATTTCTATGATTGCTCTTAGATTCCAATCATCTGCAGACTTGGCAAGCCATAAATCCTTGATATTGGCCTTGACATTCAGAAAATAGATGCTAAATAGGAGTGGACCCAGCACAGAGCCTTGGGGGACTCCACTGGTGACTGGCCTCTTTGCACATATGGTCAATCCAGTCCTAAATGTCTGGGTCCTTTCTATAATTCAGCTGGCTATCCAGTGAGTTACACAGGAGTTTATGCCTAATTCATTTAGTTTATTTACAATGCCCAAGTGGAGTATTGTATCAAATGTCTTAGCTAGGTCAAGGTAGGCAGGATGTACTATTTTGTCTTCATGCATTGCCTTGTTGATCTTCTCAAAGAAGTCCATCAGTTTCAGAAGGCATGACCTTTCTTTGATAAAACCAAACTGGGTTGGGCCCAGTGTCTGAAGGCTTCCTATGTAATTTGTAATCATTTCCGTGATACTTCTTTACATGGCTTTGCATATAAATCCAAGAAAGAAACAGTGTAGAACAAAAAAGCCAGCAAAAGAGAACATTCAAAAATGTTTTTCAAATGTTGACAGTTTACATTATGACCAGTTATGCCAAGGAGAATTAGACCATGATGTTTACACATATTTACAAGTAGAACTGCCGAAGATGGCAAGACTGTTTGGCATCCCAAAGGTGCATAAAGACAAACCCAACCTTCCATTTAGACCAGTTGTGACAGCAGACCACTCTAAAATGGAACCTATTTCCATATATTTAGATCATCTACTAAATCCTATTGTACAATCCTCTGAATTTTACTTAAAAGACTATTGGCATTTGCTTAAACTTTTACAAGAGAGCCAACGATTTGAAGATGGCTCTGCATTTCCTTCACTTGATATGGTGTCTTTGTACACCTGCATAGAACAACAGAGTGGAATAGAATTTGTCAGAGAATATCTGGCCAAATTCACCAACTTCAGTAACAGTTTTATTAACACCACCTGCAGGTTACTTGGAATTATTCTTGACAACAACTTTTTCTCTTTTTCTCGTAGATTTTTAAGCAAAAGACAGAGGTTGCGATGGGAGCTAGAGTAGCCCCTGTCTTTGCTAATCTTGTCACGACATGGTGGGAACAAAGGTGTTTGAAATGCCACACACTGTTTTCCAAAGTTTCTTTCTACAGAAGGTACATAGATGATTTGATTTTTTTGTGTGGAAGGGGTCCGTTGATGAGTTTGAACAGTTGTTTTCATTCATTAATAATAATACTTCATTTTTAATGTTCACCAAGAGTGATTTTGGTTTTCTGGATATCGCTTTAACACTAGCATATTAAGTTATGACTGTCAGAATTAATATTTTCAGAAAGAGCACTTTTGTCAAACAATATTTACATAAAACGAGTCTCCACCCTTACAACATGAAAAAAAGAATTGTGAAGGAACAATTCATTAGATTAAGCAGGTTGGCCAGAGATTACAACACTTTCGAACATGAATCGGTCAGCCTGAATTTTTTCCTGGAAAGAGACTACAGACTGGATTGGTTAATCAAAATTCAAGGTGAAGTGTCATTGCTTAGATCTACCACAGCAAAACCAATCCTATGCATATCTAGGGTGGAACAGTCATTGGTTGACAAACACACACTGACTGGCTACAAAGGAACGTTCCCTCTTCCTATTGCAGTTGACATGTCCTTAATTAAAAGCGTATTAAATGAGAACTGGAAAATCATTTTGGGGAATAGTGATTTGACGAAAGTGTTAAGAACTCAACCGCTTTTCACTTATAAAAGAACATACATCAAATTCCTGCTTGAAAAAATATTCCTGTACAGCTCACAATAGTCACAGTACAAAAGACAATTTCAAATGTGGAAAGTTCAAACAATATCTGTTTATTTCTAACACTTCAGGCAAACACATAAATGCACTCAGAATGACTATCTTGTCCAAAGAAAGATATGACTGCAGTTCGCGAGGGGGTAGTGTATCTAACTGCGTGTGAATCCTGTTCCTGTTTTTATGTGGGAAAGACGATCAGGAAATGTAGTTGTAGGATACATGAACACACCCTCACAATTTAAAACAAAGACCAAAGTAATGCACTTGCAAAACATTCCATGGTTTCTTTGACTTTCAAAAAAATTAACTTTTTTTATACTTGATGCCGTCAGTATGGATGATTTTACAGGGAACTACAAAGTAAGGCTGAAATGGCGTGAATCATATTGGCAGATTAAATTACGCTCAGACAAACACCCAGGCTTGAATGATTGTATTAACATTAAATGTTTCAGCTTGCACATAAACTTTAACCATTATCACATTGGGTTAAATATGCCAACTTGATTTAGCATTGTGTGTTAAAAATTTCAATACAATTACTTCCTGTATATTGGAGATATTTTGGTATTGGCTAAATTTGAGAATATACTGACGTGATTAGAGGTTTCTTCTGTTCCATGATCTTTTAGTATGGTTTTTAACTTAGCTGGTAATTTGTATTTTAGATTCTGATGAAGTTCTGTTGGTACAAGATTAAAGAACAAAAGTGCTACATCAGTAAATTTTGCTTCTGAGACTCCTACTTTGTGATTGAAGTAGACCCTGTTTTTTAGTTTGATGGCTTTGCATATAAGACTAGTCACCCTAATGGGTCTGTAATTCCTGGGATCAGTTGATGGTCCACTGTTGTGCAGAGGGATGACCATTGCAGTCTTCTATTTGTGTGGCATGAAGCCTGTGCAGAGGTTATGGCTGAGTAGTGATACCAGTGGCCCTGACAAGTCATATTTCAGGCTATTTAGGAGGCATCCTGGGATATTGCTGGTACACACTGAAGCTGCATTTTTGTCCTTAAAGAGTACATCTAAGACCTGCTCCCTACTGATAGTTGGAGGGATTATTCCGGATGGTATTTCTTGTGGGGCAGCTGGGGGTGAGAGAGGGGTAAATTTGGAGCTGGATTTGTCAGCCAGAAGATTTGCTATATCTCTTGATTCTGTCAATGGGTCTCCTTTTGCGAAATGTTTGTTTCATTGTTGTGTACTGCCTTTGAGGTTTCAGACAGAGCTAAAGAAAGCCTTATGGTTGTCCTTGGCCTGGAATGCTATCTTTACCTTAACATGTGCTTTGATAGACTTAATTAGTCCTCTTAGTTGTCTGTTCAGTTTGACGAGAGAGATTTATCTTTTTTGGTGTTACATGCCCTAACTTTAACTATGATGTTTTTTTCTTTTGTTATATAACCTCTTCAAATCTGGATTCCACCAGAGAGGTTTGTTTTTCGAGTTTGAGTTGAGCTTACTTTTGGTAGGCATACCAGCCTGTATGTAATCACTGACATGGATGTACAGAGCTTCTTGAATAATTCTGCATAGTCTGCTGTGTTATCTGGGTTTCGAGGGTCTTGACAGTTGCCTTAGAGTAGTTTGTAACTGTTACTGTTTTTGCTGGGTTTACATAATTGATTCTTATTTCACAGAAGACTGCTTTGTGGTCTGATCTTACCAGAGAAGACACAACACTGGGGTGGGTAAAGTGTTGTCCCATAGTTGTGAGTACCAGGTCCAATATGTTTGTAGCTCTAGTAGGCCTATACATTAACTCGTTCATGGTGTTTGTGTTTACAAAATCTAGTAATCTCTGCACCTGCAAATTTGGGGTTATGTAGGATTCCTTCTTCATGTATCTGTTCACGTAGCTCCCTAGCTAAGGGTATTCATACATTTAAAATCTAAAAGGGAACACCCAGCTATGCGCTGAACTAGTTGTGGATGGCACCACTTACACTCAACTGGAGGTAATAGCCGACCTGCTAGCTGACAGATTTGGAGCAAACATTACTCTCCTATCCCCTCTAGTCATCCCCAAAAGTATACTTGCCACCATTCCTCAACCTATTATCTCAGGACAGCAGGTCATCTCTGCACTCTCCAAGGCCAAATACTAAGCAGTGGCACCAAACAACATCTCAGGTTGCCTTTTAAACAACATAAAGCATGACCCAGCAGACCCACTTGGATCCCTGTTTAACCACAGCCTGTGAACTGGCTATCTTCTGGCAGAATGGAGGACAGCAGCAAAAAACTGTCTGCACAAAGGGGGACCATCAACCAACCCTGGAAATTATAAGCCCATAAGCTTGATTAGCCTCATCTGTAAGGCCATGGAAACAATCATTATGGACCTTGTTAACAAGGATATGGGTAATCTTCAAACTCTGGACCTAACTCAGTTCTGATTCATTAAAGGTAAATCATTCCTGTTAAACTTGATTGACTTCTTTGAGAAAGTCACCGAGACCCTGGACGAGGGAAAGACAGTGCATAGCCCCTTTCTTGACCTAGCCAAGGCATTTGACAGAATCCCCCACTCGGGTATTATAGAGAAAGTCTTACAGTTGGGAATTAAGCCCTGCATTACTAGATGGGTAGTCAACTGGTTCACTGAAAGCACACATACTGTCAAAGTGGGTGACTTCCCCTCTAGCAAAAGGCCAGTCACCAGTGGCATACCACAGCATTCTGTGCTAGGCCCCTTACTGTTCAAAATTTATTTCTCAGAAGTCCAGGCAAACCTGTACGGCCTGTAGCCGACCAAGTTAGCTGAGAATTGCAAATTGGGAACAATAACTGAGTCATTCAATAATGTTAATATACTGCAGACAGGGTTAATGCAGACAAATGATTTTTACTATAGGCATGGATAAAGCTACATGCAAAAACAATGCATTATTACTCCCTTTAAGAAAGCTAACATCCCTGCTAATTGCATTATAGACAGCACCGCCCTAAGTGTTGACCCAGTGGTATGTGATCTGGGTATTCAGGTTGATAGCAACCTGAACTTTGAGCACCACATATCCACAAGGTTCCTTCAGAAGACAGAAGACGCATTCTGTCTAATGTGTCTTGGTCGAACCGTAAATGTCGAAAACGCAAAGTGACGAAGCAGCTTTTACGCTAATTCTTTCCCTGGGAAAGAAGTCACTTGGCCGCTTCCATCACTTTGCTGTTTTCGGCACTGTAGTGCGATCTTGGAGTTCATATATTTAAGTGGGGGGGGGGGGGGCAAAGCCCCCCCCATTAAAATAGTGTTTAGTGTGTTTTTTTTTTTTTTTTTTTGGGGGAACAGCGAATTTTTGGGAAAAATTTGCTGTTCTGGCTGTTTGCTCTTTTTTGTTTTCATTCTTTTGTGGTCGATATAACAGCGTTCGATCTTTTGATCGTTCACTGTTATAACATAGACCCGTATCCACAGTAGTAAGGAAATCCTTCTATGTGGCACATCTTATAAGTAAAGGCATCGCATCGAGATCCAAGGATATTATAATTCCATTATACTCATCGCTCATCGGCCAATAATTGAGTACAATGTTCCCTTTTGCATGTATCTCACCAGACACCTGCAACAATTGGAGAGACCACAGAGGTTTCTCACCAAGAAATTACAGGGTACATAAAACAAGTTTTACACAGAAAGAGTGAAAGCCCTGTCACTGTATTCAGTCTCCTACAGGTTTTTAAGGGGTAACCTGTGCTTGGCTTACATGGCAGTCTCTGACCAGGCCCTGATGGAAATGCTACATATTCATAAATCAAACTGCATGGGGGTCACTTGCTCCAGGAATCTTTACCTAGCCTTTGACATGAACAGGTCATGCTGGAGAGATAAATACATCTCCCAGAGAATGCCACTTCTCTGGAACAAGCTTCTAATTCATGTGAAGCAGAGCCCCTCCTTGACCCTCTTCAAACACAATCTAGATCAATGGATGGGTGAATGCACATTCACTCTTGGGGTGGTGCCCATGTCTCTCCTGGACAGAGGATGTCATTATTAATTACCATAAATCCTTACCTCTGTGAACTTTACTCAACAAACCACTGACTATTAGGGCAACTCAGGATGAATATGGATAGGCTTGTAAGGGCTCTAAGGCGATTAGCCTAGTAACCTTTTATGAATCTATGAACCTATGAACAACTTTAAGTGAACTAAATCATTGATTTTGTCTAATGTTCCAATTCCTGGAAGCATCCCTAAAATCCAATATCCTCTTCTCTCGTGTAGACTGACTATTGCAAGAAAAGTCTCTGCAATAAATTGGAAAATGGCACTGCTCCCTCATTTAATGAATTTAAAACTATTGGTAATATTGTGTGTCAAAATGGATTAGTTACTATTTAAAATGAAAGCAGATAAAATACTTCCTACTGTAACAATTGGTTAAAGTTAAATGATTTGTTAGAGAAATTCTGATTTCAAGTATTATAGTAATGTGTGTCTGCTGTATTTTATTTTTTTACACTGAAAAGGTAGCTGTACATATCTTAAATATGGAATCTAGACACTATAGTGAATAATTGTTTTGCTGTTTATTATTTAATATAAAAGTTTGTTTTTTAATGTGTTTTGAAAATTTATTAAAATATTTAAAAAATTTCACATTATCAACAACCTCACGTTAACACCTTCTTCTTCCAGGTCATCAATTCTTAATTAAAAAGTAACTTTTTAATGCTTAAGTTACTACTAGAAAACAAATAACTGTTCAGGGTTTTTATCATGAGTCTATTGGTTTCAAATGTTAATTCAAAAAAGTTTCTGTCCTTTATACGTGTAAAAAAAAAAAAATTGATGAAGTCTGAAATTGTACAGACAAAAGCACTTAACTTGTTTTGTTTTTCCAATTGAATAAAGTTGGGTTTTTATTCTTGTTGATGGTGCAGTTCTTTTTTACACTGTATTCGTGGTTAAGACCAACATTTATTGAGCTTTATATCACAAATAAGTTCCCAGACTGTGTCACATATAAAAACTGTCTACTACATTTTTTGTTCTTATTCTCATAGTTGGCCTTCTTTTACTTTTCAAAAACACTTTTACTCAAGCTTGTTGTTGTTGTCCTTTTTTCATGCTGTTACTGCTATGTATATTTTGCTAGTTTGCTGCATCAAAAACAGAATCATCAGTCTATTTGTTTCCTCTTTTATTTTCTGTCATTGCTGCATTCCCTGCAGCCATGTCACATAGTTCCATCTCCATGTCTCCATCCCAAGTATTTCTGAAAAAGTTATTTGCTATCTTACCCCATGAAACAGCAGAGCTGTCACCTGGATCATGCTGCTTAACTATTTTCAACAGAACATCATTTTATTTTCTGTTTCAAGCAAGCACTTATCATGTAGTATTTCACAGGTTCATAGGTGTGCACTATACTACAGCTCTTATAGGCCTAGCTGTACAACTCAAATGTGTCTCCTAAATTTGATTTATATATATTGGGTGATTTACTGACTACCTCAGTCCATCATTGACATAGGTGCCAGACCAGAGGTGAATTGCCAATTACCCATCCATTGGTCCAAATTGTGGTTAACTAGGGATAGAGAGGCACGCTGCTTCACATGAATGGGGAACCTGTAAAAATTATTAAATTCAGCACGTACAGAAAAATGTTGTACTTTAGTCAAGCAGTCACTAACAGAAACCGTACAGTCCCTTAATTGTTTATTTGTCATTAATAACTCACTTGAAATTCCAGAAAGCGTTTGAAAGCAGCCTTTTGGATTGAACGTGATTTCTGAATAAGCATTGAGTCATCTAGCCCAGTGCCTGATGGTGTGCAATATGAGCTTAAAATACACATTTGACATCTGATGGTGTCAAGTACTACCTGCTCATGTCAGTGACAGCATTGAGTCATTGATGCATCAGCATTGTGTCATTGATGCATCAGCATTGCGTCATTGATGCATCAGCATTGTGTCATTGATGCATCAGCATTGTGTCATTGATGCATCGACATTGCGTCATTGATGCATCAGCATTGTGTCATTGATGCATCAGCATTGTGTCATTGATGCATTATTCTAATAGCCCTTGATGTATCAAAATGAATAGTTTTATGAGAAATATTCAGCTACATATTCAAGGATGCCTGGTATTTAAGGTATCTCAGCCTGTCTGTTAAAAACTGTGTAAAATACATATAAACATAGTTTTAAAGGGACAGATGCACATTACCTGGCAATGTAAAGTAATAACCTATTCCCCATTATTTAGTACATCTCTTTGTCATTTGGTTTCAGGCTGGCATCTCAGGTTGTTTTCATAAACCAGATTGTAACAGATAAACTACCTTCCCTACTTACATGTCAGCATGAATTCTAACAGTAACCAGTTTAAAAACATATTATAAAGATGGGTGTTAGCTGGTCTTTTGACACAGAAGGAGGATACATTTTTGTACAAAAGCTGTTGCGCATTTCAGAATTTTTGAAGGGTCAACCAAGGGACTAGAGATAAATAAAAACAGTACCAGTTGTATTCATCCTTCTGATGGAGAAGGGGGCATTGAGATGACACATGATGCAGACTGGTGTCTGCCTTAAATATGCCAGAGTACTTAAGTGAAACACAGGAGACTCACACATCAGTCTCTTAAATTCATGCATCTGTCTCTCACTAATAAGAAATAATGGGTCTACCTCGTGTCACTGACATCTACATCCCGCCCCCACCCCCATTAGGGAAACCACCATAAAAATTTCTCCAAAGCCAACTTCACACTTCTTAAGATAGAAGTGGCAAACTTGATGACACCCATGCAGACAGACAACAGAGGTACGACTGCTGAATCCTACACAAATGCACTTTATAAGCACTTACACGAGTGCATGGATCATGCTATCCCTAACAGAACCAAGATGCTATCCTCCAAAAAAAGGATGCCAGTCTGGTGGTCCCCTGCCATAAACAAACTCTACAACAGAAGAATGAAACTGTTGCAAAAAAGAGTAAAACCCCATGATTGGAGGAACTCTCTGGTCAGCCTCAATAAGAAGCTGAGATCCCTCATAAAATCCTCCAAAGCTAGTTATGAAAACAAAATCACCACTTATTCTAAAGACAGCCACAAAGCATTCTATAGCTATGTCAAGAATCTGAATGGCAACACTCAGATCTGCTCTAAGTTACAGCACAATGGCACTAAATATATAGAACCAACCAACATTGCCAACATCCTGGCAGATAGGCTCAGTGCTAACTTTACCCCCCTCTCATCCCCTAAAGGGCCCATTTCTATACCAGAAGAATGCAAAGTTCCTGTAATCATGGCTGCACAGGTAAAAACCACACTATCCAAAGCCAAGAACACAGCATCCATGGGACCTGGCAACATCCCAGGCTGCCTTCTACATGAACTAAAGAATGAGCTGGCACCCCACCTAACCACCATGTTCGATCATAGCCTCGCCTCAGGCTTTGTGGCCACTAAACAGTGCACAGCAATGGTTATCCCACTCCACAAAGGGGGAGCCACCACTAACCCCGGATATTACTTCCCCATTAGCCTGATGGGCCTGGTTTGCAAGGCCATGGAACGTATCATCATGGAACTTATAAACAAAGACATTGGTAATCTCCAAACTCTGAACCCCACCTAGTTCAGGTTTGTAAAAGGCAGATCATGTCTCCTAAACCTGATAGACTTTTTTGAAGCAGTCACCAAAGCGTTAGACAAGGGTAAGGTGATTCACACAGCCTATCTAGATCTTGCCAAGGCTTTTGACACCATCCCCCACTCTGGAATTATAGATAAACTCACTAAACTAGGTATAAATCCCTATATCACAAGATGGGTTGCCAACTGGCTCACTGACAGAACCCACACTGTGAAAGTAGCAGATTCCAAATCTGACTTCAGACCAGTGACAAGTAGAGTACCACAGGGTTGAATCCTGGGTCCTCTCTTGTTTGGTATCTACTTCTCTGAAGTACAGGCTAACACTGAAGGTCTTTGGCAAATGAAGTTCGCAGATGACTGCAAACTAGAAGCCATAATCGAAACTCCTAACGATGTGGACATCTTACAAAAGGGCCTCACTGAGACAGATGCCTGGTGTCAAAGCCATGGCCTCAAGCGCAATATCAAAAAGTGCATTGTCATCCCCTTTGGTAAAAACTCTATATCCATGAACTACCACATAGGTGGTAGTCTACTTAACACCAAAAGTGTGATAAGAGACCTTGGGACCCAGGTGGACAGTAGTCTCTTCTTTGATAATCACATCGCCACAGTAGTCAGGAAATCCTTCTACGTGGCACACCTCATCAAAAAAGGTTTCTCATCCAGGAAAAAAGAGGTCATTGTTCCCCTCTACTCGTCACTCATTAGACCCATTGTAGAGTACAACGCCCCTTTTGGTATGTACCTCACAAGATATCTACAACAACTGGAAAGGCCACAGAAATACCTCACAAAGAGGATTACTGGCCTCAAACAGATGCCCTATGCAGACTGTCTCAAAAAACTCCAGCTTTAGTCCATCGCATATCGCCTACTCAGAGGCAATCTGTACCTAACATACAAAGCTATGTCAAACCCAGAGCTGTTGGACATGCTCCACTTAAAAAAATCCCAATCCCTCTGAGCTACATGCTCTAGGGACCTAAACCTTGTCACCACAATAAACAGAATATGCTGGCGGGATAGATTCCTGTCCCAGAGACTTCCCACACTCTGGAACACACTACCTACCTAGCTATATCAAACAAAGCTCCTCCTTAGCAATCTTCAAGAAAAATCTTGATGATTGGATGGGAAATAGGAAATTCACCCTGGGGATCACCTCTGTGGCTCTGGTCGACAAGGGCACAGGAAAATAATTTTCTTGGGTGGCGAAAGCCAGGGTACCTTTTTGTCTAGGCTTATATAGGCCCTAGGGCCAATAGCCTAGTACCTACCTATGAATCTATATGATTGATTTAGTACTTTTTTCTAATAAGATTGCAATCATTTATTAATTGAGTATTTATCTTATGTAAATAATACTATGCAGCAGAAAACAGCAGGAGCAATTCTGCCTGTGTCATTCTATCAATAAATTCTTCTTATTTTAATACATTTGTGATTCATCTATCGTAATCTGTGTTTGGTTAGCAAACAGAAACAAGCACAGAGGGGATATTTGCTTCAGTGCTGTCCTGATATGTTTACCTTACAAGCTTGCTCTGATTAACTGCAGTACTTTACAAAATGCAAGGCTACAAGCTCTGACTTGTGCTCATTAAGCTCACGGCTCAAAGCTTGATAACTCACATGCCTTGCAATAACTAAAAATAATATTTGTACTATTGTAAATCTACTTTTATATTTATATAGTTAATGGAAACACATCTATGACTTGAAGATTATACAGTTTCCTTAAGCAACTACTTTATAGAGTTCCACCTAAGTCATGCTTTCATGGTTTTTGAACATCTGCCAGTATTGTTTCTATCAATTTTCTCCATTGTAAAACAAGCTGGAACAAGTGCTTACTTAGTAAACCCTCACTTTAAGGAAACCATAAGCAAAAACATAATTGGAAGATATTGTGCTGCATAACGAACGTGGTATAGGAAGAAGAATTTGTGTTCCCAAAGACTAATCAGTACTTATAAAACTTGGAAATTTTACAGAAAGTTTGTAAATGGCATTTTTTTTTTATTTGATCAGGAAGTGAACAAAGTCCATCTGAATTTGTCAAGTATTTAACTGCTACTACTAATCAAATCTAATCAAATACAAATCCATAATTTCATAAAACATCTTTAACTCTTTCTAAGTAAGTCCGTTTTTTTATCTCTGAATATTGCAGAAATGAGATATTCAGCTATTTAAGAGAGAGACTAATAAAAAAGTGTGCTTTTATGACTAGCAATGCTATTTTATTTTGGTAGGCATTTCAGTTTGGTGACTGACCATGTGTCTTTGTAATGGTTAAGCAGGCTGACCAATGACACTATGAAATTATGCCAGTGGGTATGATCTCACTAGCTATTTCAATATGCAGTGATCCACAGGCCTGACCTAGCCAGTGAAAACGCTGATAGTTTGTTGAGGGCCTACTGTCGCTCGTCTTGTGTATATTGAATAAGATGATGAGGCTGGGTGTTCATTTAAGCAGTTTATTATACACAAACACATCAGGATGGAGAATGGTGACATTAAACTTAAACGAACTAACTGATTGACTACTACACACATGCATGCTTACACCTCGGCTGCTCACTACAAAATGGCACTCTTGCTTGCACATGCTCAGTACCTATATGCACATGCCCACTGACTGGAATAGCTCTTAAAGAAACATACACACTCTGATCTGCATCCTCCCTCTTTACCTAGTTGGTCATTCAAATAAACAATGACAATCATATCAACATGCAAATTATACAAATATATACAAATAACAATCATGTTCAGGCTGCTGTGTATCTGAGAGTAGGTCTTGAGATATGACCTGGCCTCATAATGTAATAACTAGAACTGGGTTTAGCAACAGGGACAGTCATTGGAACGGGCAATGAAATGTTCTCTGAAACAGGAACATTGGACAAATCACTCTGAGAATTAGTCTTTGTTACAAGGAAGATGTTGCAACACTGGATCAGACACCGGTAGTAAATGTTTCTGATTCTGCCTGAATTCCGTGTCTTATGACTCAACAATGTATGATCTCTGTTCTTCACATAAATGTTTCACAAGTCCTATTCAGTCAAATCCTTTTGCTGTCTGCATCCTCACTATCTCTCCTTCTTTTAACGGATTCAGAGATTTGCTGGTTTTATCATACTAAGACGTTTGGGACAAATGCTGCTTTGGGATTTGAGCTTTTACTGCTTTGTTGTTTTTAGCACTTGGAACCAACAAATTCTTACTGACTGGCAGTGTGGTTCTGGTTTGTCTCGACATTAGCCTCTGGGCAGGTGAACCAAGAAGATTGTCATGAGGTATGTTTCTAAGGTTTAGAAGATTGAGAAAAACATCAGTATTGTCACATTTAGACTTTTCCAACAGCTGTTTTGCACTTTGAACTGCAAGTTCTGCCAAACCATTTGACTGTGGGTATTCAGGATTACTAGTAACATGAACAAAGCCCACATTTCAGCAAAACTCTTGAACTGCTGACTAGTAAATTGTGCACCATTGTCAGAAATGACTTTGTGTAAACTACCATGGACAGAAAAATGCCTCTTCAATTTAGTATTGACAGTATTGGACTTCAGATTAGGAAGTAGGACTGCCTTGAACCAATTTGAATAAGAGTCTACTAACACAAAGTAATGTTTTCCATTCCATTCAAAAATGTCTGTAGCTACTGTCGAAGAAGGTAGTACAGGAATCTGGCTTAGGTTAAGTGGTTCTTTTTGTTGATGTGGTTTAGTACTATTACAAACAGAACAAGCTGAACGTTCTTTTTCAATGTTTCTTGGCATAGAAGGCCAAAATACAAGTCCTCTCACCCTTCTTTTGGTAGAATTAGTTCGTGGATGGCCATGACGCAATATTTTAATACACTCTTGTTACAAGGATTTTGGAACAATCACTTTTGGACCATTCACGATGATACCATCTTCCATCAAAATTTTGTCTCTGTAAGGAAAATACCGCTGCACATCTGGTGGTAAACAAGATTGCTTTGATGGCTATCCTCGACTGATAAAGTAGTTGAGCTTCTAAAGAACTGGATCTGAAGCTGTGTGAGGTCTAAGCTCATCAAGGCATGTGGAAGAAAAATTTCTCACTTTCATGACTTCAAAATCAGGGTTCTCATTTTCATGCTGTTCAGTGCTTTTTCTGGGTGATTTGGATAAAGTATCAGCAAGAAAAAGAAGATTGCATTTTGTGTAGACCATGTGAAATCTGTACTTTTGCAATTTCAGCATCATGTGTTGCAATCTCACAGGAGCTGTGTGCATTGGCTTTTTCAAAATAGTGACCAAGGGCTGGTGGTCTGTCGCAATTTGAATAGGTCAGCCATAAATATAATCATGGAACTTTGAACATGCAAACATAATTGCCAAAAGCTCTTTTTCTATCTGAGCATACTGCATTCCATGTGAGTTAGGGTTCTGGTTGCATAGGTCTGCCCTCTTAAAGAATGATGCACCAAGACCAAACTTCGAAGCATCACAAGAAAGAGTGACAGGTTTATGAACTTCATAATATCTTAAAGTGGGTGGACAGGCAATTCTCTGTTTCAGGACATCAAATGCTCTTTGATGTTGCTCTGAACAGGACCAAGTTACATCTTTGCATATCAGCTCTCTGAGCAGTGCTGAAAGTGTGGTCAAATCTGGAATGAACTTGCCCAAATAATTGACCATGTCAAGAAACGTTGTAAAGAAGCAACATTGTATAGAGATGGCATCTCAAGAATTGCAGATTGCTTGGAAGGACATTGTTGTAAGCCTGAACTGGTAAACAAATGACCCACATAAGGAACTTCCTGCAGCCCGAATTTGTATTTCTGAGGATTTAGCTTAAGATTCACCTCATGAGCAGGTTCCATAACTTTCCTGAGGTTTCTATCATGTTTGACTTCACCATTGCCTCCAAAAGAAATCATCTACTATAATAGCACATGGATAGCCAGAAAAAAATTGCTACATTGCACATTGAAAGACTTCACTGGCAGAATTTATCCCAATTGGCATTCTCAAAAATCTATACCTTTCAAATGGTGTACTGAAAGTGGTAAGCAATGAAGATTTTCGGTCATGCAAAATTTGCCAAAATGAACTTTTTGCATCTAAGACAGAAAAAACAGTAGTGCTTGACATAAGAGCAGAAATGTCTTTGACTGTATGCATTGGATGATGAGGTCATTTTAGTGTTTTGTTGAAGTCTCTTGGATCAATAGATATTCTAATGTCATCTGAGCTTTTCTTATGAGCTACTACCGTGGAGGATACCCACTCAGTTGGTTCTTCTACTGGACAAATTACACCTAGATGCACCTTTCTGTCTAGCTCAGCTTTGACTCTGCCTTGCAAGGCTACCTGAACTTTCCTTGCTGGTCTGATAACTGGGTTTACTTCAGGGTCTAACTTTATGAAATATACAACTAGGAGTTTGCCTAAGTTGTCTTCAAAAAGATCAGCATAGTCAGAAAAAAATAGTTTGTGCAAAATTGTCATTGTTATATGTGCTTACATGGTGGACTTCTGCTTTAAATGAAAGCAGTCCCATTTTCAAGCTGTCTCTGAGACCTAACAATGTGCCTCTTGACTATGTAAAATTGCATGTCATAGCTGTTCCCAGCAGAATAACATGGAAGCGCTCATGAGCCTTCGGTTTGAATTTCTTCACCACCTTAAGCAACAAACTTAGCATACTTTGCCAGCACTTACTTTGGCAAACATTTCTGCTGATATAATATTGCACTTTGAACCAGTATCAGCTTTGAGCTCTACAGTTTTCCCATTAATCAGAACAGTAAAAATACTTCATTTTTTGCCCACAAATCTACTGCATTGACTGTTTCACCAAGCGCTGACACACCATCAACATAAAAAAGTAGGGTCACAGCTTTCTAGTTGATCAACTTGCCTCTTTGGATGCTCTCTTTTAATAAAATAATGTGCCCCATTTGATTTACAGAACCTTTTGAAATTATTCCACTTTTTACATGTGAAGCACTGCTGGCCAAAGGCTAAGTACTTTTCTATTTTGGGCTCATGGCTACCTCCACAATTATGACAGTTGACTATGAGGCTTGTCACATATTTTGCTGACTCACCCCTGTGCTTCACTGAGCATGCTCTGGATTTTACTGGAGCTGCCCTGGAAAATGCTAGAAAGGCTCTAGGTGGGGCCACTCCCTTAGGCCTGTATCTTTTAACCACATGCTGCATACTATCAACATCAGCACTGTAAGGCACTGGAAGCATGCATTTCTCATTTGGTAGCATATTTGTGTGCTTTTGTGTGAGCTCATAAATCCAAAGAAATATCTATGGTCTTATTCAAAGTTAAATCACAGTCTCAAAGCACACTCTTTCTCACTGCATCATCTTTAATACCACATGCAAGCCTTTTTTATTAACTCATCTCTTAAATTACCATATCTGCACGTTTTTGCCTTGTTTCTCAAGTCAGTTATATATGCTGCAAAAGTTTCACCAGGCTTTTCATCTCTTATGGAAAATATGTGCCTTTCCATTGTAATATACATTTGGGGTTTACACTTTTCTCCAAATTTATATTTTAAACACTCAGGGTCTTCCCAGCTTTCAGCCAGTACCACGGTTTTCCACCTCCCCTGCCTACACTGCTGAGGGATACACAAATGAATGCTCCCTTTCAATGGCTTTTGAACCAGCTAAATTAAACAGAATAAATGCCCTTGTACGTGTGTCTTTGTCAGAAAAAGCAACGTGTGAAAATATTGTACTCTTGCTCCGACACACTCCAGTTTTCAGCAACATTATTATCAAATACAAGTGAAACAGGTCTGTGAAATCCTTCTGCCATGCCAACAAAATGCCCTTGCAATTATGTATAAACACATCACACCAGGTACTGGAAAAAATATTCAACTGTACCATAAACTCTTTGAAATTATGTTTTTTCTGCAAAATAAATGTATTGTAATACTGCACAAATGTGCAAACACTTTGCAAACATCAGATATCTTGAATAGCTTTAGTTAATATGAAAAAAAAACACACAGTGAAAAGATAGTAATTTTCTCTTTTTTTATACATTTTATGTGACCCAGAAGTTATTTTTGAGTATTTTATCAATATATCATAATTTCAAACATTTTGCTTAATTATTTTATTTAATATTTTGAAATTTTAAACCTACAATTGAGTTTATAACAAAAATATTTCACTTTATGTAAATGTTGAAATTTCTGTATTGAATTATGTCTTTTCATTTTTGTAACATTGTGACAAGCCAATTGCAAATATCATGGGGCTTATCTGTAAATGTTTAATTAGCTGTATGAATTATGTCCTTTTGCAACATGTGAAATGTAACTTGCAATTATTGTGGAGCTTTTCTCCCCGGGCCTCCACTGAAAATGGGCTCTTCTTAACCCACTGGACTTCCCCGGTCATCAAATGTAAATAAAATAAATAAATAAAATAAATTAGAAAGTCATTTTGAATGCCCACTACAAAATGGCTCTCTTGCTTGCGCATACTCAGTACTTATTTGCATGTGCCCACTGACTTGAATGGCTCTTAAAGGAACCTACACACTCTGATCCCCACCTACAATCCATTAATATAAGTCCAAATCCTAGTTTTGTGCTGGGAGAATATAGCTTTAACATGGGAATTATGTTGATCTAGCAAAAGCTGTTATAGTAAATGTTGAAATACTGCAAAACAAATGGGCTAAACAACTTTCAGAACACTTCAGAAGTAAGTTGTCTTTGCAGGGTGTAAGCACCTACCATATGGAGTGAACACTCCTAACACACAGACACATAAATGTATACATACTTATTCTGAGTTTGCATAACAGTAGAGAAAATAGAAACTGGCACTATCGGCAAAAATTGTTATAGCAAAATGTATTCAGTCAGCAGGCGCTTGCTGTAACAGTCGTTGATCAACCTAGATTTTCCTGTAAAATGTTGACTCTAAAAAAGAGCAAATATGTCTTTAAATGTATGTTTCAGTGGATAGCATGCAATGACAGCCTTTGGTGATCTGGTGCCCTAGGTAAAGAGCTGCACAGCATCCCTTCCTTGCTGCTCCCTGTGCTCCTCAAGCAAATCACCCATCCACCCCCCCATTCTGACCTATTTTATGCCTTTACTCACAGTTTGTCTTACTCTTCAGTTTTTTTTATCCTACATTTGTTCAGCACATCCTAAGTAGGCAAGACTGCTCTTTGATAACTCTGGATGAAATAACTGCATTAAGCCAGTGGGGGTCTGGGGGCCTACCATGGAGGGCCCTAGATGCTCTGATGTGCATTTCAGAGTTTTTAATGCAACCTGATTCATCCAGTGATGGCCTGAAAAAATCCTGACTGATAAAATTCAGTCTTATTTGCCAGGTTTGCCTTTCCCTGCATCCTTTCAACACACTCTAACTGACCAGGGGTGCACTGTAATGACAGTGGAGGAAATAAGTCAAATAAGAAAGGGGTCTTGAGGTCCCCAAAAATAATGGGTGCTCTAGATGTTGCAGTTACTTTTTAGATTTTTTTCCCAGTATTCTGAATGGTATGAACAATGTATGTATGTATGTGTGTGTGTGTGTGTGTGTGTGTGTGTGTGTGTGTGTGTGTGTGTGTGTGTGTGTGTGTGTGTGCGAGACCAGGTTCACAGATGAAGGCCAAATGACAGAAGTTAAAGCTGGTTATACGTTTTTCTGGAGTGGCCGCAGCAGTGATGAACATCGTGAAGCAGAAATGGGTTTCGCCATCAGATCTAATCTGATCAGCAAATTAACCAGCCTCCCAAAAGGATTCAGTGACTGACTCATGTCTCTGCAGCTCCCCTCAAAGGAAAGAACTATGCCACCTTCATCAGTGTATATGCCCCCACCATGACAAATCCAGACGAAATTAAAGACAAGTTTTATGAAGACTTGGAGCCCCTCATAGCATCTGTGTCCAAGGCGGATAAGCTCTCCATCTTAGGTGACTTCAATGCCAGAGTTGCTGCAGACTACCAGACATGGGAGGGTGTCATTGGGAGGAATGGAGTCAGCAAAAACAACAGCAATGGTCATCTACTTCTGAAGACATGTGCAGCTCATGACCTGTTGATCACAAACACAGTCTTCCACCTACCCAGCCGTAACAAGATGTCCTGGATGCATCCACGCAGCAAGCACTGGCATCTCATTGATTATTTCATAATAAGGGGAAGGGACAGGCAAGATGTTAGAGTGACTAAGGCCATGTGTGGCGCAGACTGCTTGACAGACCACAGACTCATCCTCTCAAAATTCAACATGCACATTCAACCTAGGCAGCACCCGCAGGGGAAAAAGACCAATAGCCGCCTGAATGTCAGCAAGTTAGAACAGCACTCTGTGTGCCAGAACTGCAATGAGGACCTCAACAGTAAGCTTGACCAACTCAGCTTTGGCACCAATGGTGCAGAAGATGACTGAGCAGCCTTTAGGGATGTGGTTTACAACACCGCTCTCGGTCATTTGGACCTGAACACACTCAAACACCAGGACTGGTTTGATGATAATGATGAAGAGAATCAGAAGCTGCTGGATAAGAAGCGTGAAGCCTTCAGATCCCTCCAGCAAGACACTACATCCTTCTCCAAGAAAATAGCCTACAACTCCATCAAAAGCAAGGTGTAAGCAAAGCTCAGAGAGATGCAAGACTCCTGGCTCAGCAGAAAGGCAGATGAGATCCAGAAGTATGCTGATAGCAACAACTCAAAACATTTTTATGATGCCATAAAGACCATCTATGGACCACAGTCCTCTGGAACATCATGACTGCTCAGTGCTGATGAGTCTACCCTGCTTACTGACAAGAAAGCCATCTTGAAAAGATGTGCTGAGCACTTCAACAATGTCCTGAATAGGCCTTCCTCTATCAATGCCAAAGCCATTGACCACATGCGGCAATTAACACCTCCCTGGCAGAACCTTCAAAGGAATCAGAGGTTAAGGAAGCAATTAAGCTTCTCTCCAATAGTGAAGCACCAGGCTCTGACTACATTCCAGCTGAAATCTACAAGACAGGGGGACCAGTCTTGTTACAGAAGCTCACCAAGCTCTTCCATACCATGTGGCAACAGGAAGTTATCTCTCAGGAGCTAAAGGATGACTCCATCGTCCATCTCTACAAGAAAAAGGAAACAGGCAGTTTTGTGACAACCACAGAGGAATCTCTCATATGGCCATTGCCAACAAAATCCTTGCCAGAGTGCTCCTCAACCATCTCATTCAACATGTAGAAGATGGGCACCTGTCAGAGAGTCAGTGCAGCTTTAGAGAGGGCTGAGGGACACTGGACATGATATTTTCAGCACATCAAGTTCAGGAGAAGTGCCAGGAACAAAACAGGGACCTTTACGCAACTTTTGTGGACCTGACCAAAACCTTTGACACTGGCAGTTGTGAGGGGCTATGGCGGATCATGGAGAAGTTTGGCTGCCCAGGCAAATTCACCAGTATGGTGCACCAATTCCATTATGGCATGCTTGCTTGAGTACTGGATGATGGAGACTCCTCTGATGCCTTCCCAGTCACCAATGGAGTCAAGCAAGGCTGTGTATTGGCACCCATGCTGTTTAGCATGATATTCTTGGCCATGCTGGCAGATGGCTTCTGCAATGATGAAGAAACCAGCATCAAGATTAGATACAGGACTGATGGCAGGTTCTTCAACCTGCGGAACCTACTGGCCAAGACCAGTGCACGATTTTCTGTTTGCAGATGGTTGCACACTCAATGCTGCCACAGAGACCCAGATGCAGCAGAGTATGAACTGCTTTTTCACTGCCTGTAGAAACTTCAGCCTCACAATTAATACCAAGAAGACTGAGGTTTTGCATCAGCCTGCACCACAGAAGATGTATGTAGAACCAACTATCACCACTGAAGGTGAGATCTTGAAGGCCGTTGACAAGTTTACATACCTCGGCAGCACACTCTCCAGATTTGTAAACACTGACGATGAGGTAGACACACATATCACCAAGGCAAGCTCCGCATTTGGACAGCTGGGGGAGTCAGTGTGGGAGAGGAGAGGTGTCAAACTGTCCACAAAGCTGAAGGTGTACTAGGCAGTCGTACTGCCCACACTACTGTATACTTGTGAGACATGGACTGTGTATGAGCATCATGCCAAAAAGTTGAATCGCTTCCATATGAACTGCTTAAGAAGGCTGCTGAAAATTACCTGGCAGGACAAAGTTCCAGACATAGTTGTCTTCTCTCAAGCTGGACTGCCACGTATCTACACCCTGCTGAGGAGAGCCCAAGTCAGGAGGGCAGGCCACCTTGTACATATGCCAGACACATGCCTCCCAAAGAGACTGTTTTATGGTGAACTTGCAGGAGGCAAACACACACATGGTGGGCAGAAAAAGTATTTCAAGGACATGCTTAAAGTCTCTCTGAAGAGCTTTGCCATTGACCCGGACTCCTGGGAAACCTTAGCACAAGACTGCCCTGCTTGGCAAAGCTGCATCAGCAAAGATGCTACCTCCTACGAGCAGAGCAGGACCACAGAGGCACAGAGAAAGCATGAGCTATGTAGACACACAGCCAACTCACTGCCAACCAACCCAAATGACCACTTGTGCCCAACGTGCGGCAGAGCTTTCTGAGCCTGCATTGGACTGATCAGCCACAGCCGGACACACCATACTCAGTCAACCTCCTTGACGTGATGTCTTTGGTCATCGTCGACAATGACTGATGAACAACAACAGCATATGTGTGCATGTGTGTATGTGTGTGTGTGTGTGTGTGTGTGTGTGTGCGTGTGTGCGTGTGTGTGTGTGTGTGTGTGTGTGTGTGTGTGTGTGTGTGTGTGTGTGTGTGTGTGTGTGTGTGTGTGTGTGTGTGTGTGTACAGTGGGGAACAGGGCATATTCCTGTTTAGACGAAATGAGTTTCAGTCAAAAGTGTTTTCAGTGAAGTGAGCTTTCAGTGAATTGTGCTCAGGGAATTCATTTTCAGTGAAATGAGGCTTCAACGAAGTGAGTTTCAGTGAAATGTGTTTACTAGCAAACAAAGTAGACCCATATATATATATATATATATATATATATATATATATATATATGTATATATATATATATATATATATATATATATATATATATATATATATATATATATATATATATATATATATAAATATATATATATATATATATATATATATATATATATATATATATATATATATATATATATATATATATATATTAATATACAAACACACATGCATGCACATACATACCCAAACAACCACCACCTCAGAACACAACACCTGCAACACATAGACCTCACAGTCAGAGTGTCAAACAGTCACAGCCCTTAAGGCCAAACACAGTGCCAGACACACTAGTCATTGGTGACTCCATAGTCAGACACACTGACGCCGCTCACCAGACTGGAGTAAGGAGAAGGTCACAGTAAGCTGTCTGTCGGGCGCTAGAATCCGCCACATAACGCAAGCACTCAGGTCTCTCAACAGCAGGTACAAATATGACTCAGTCATTGTCCACGCTGGTGTAAACGACCTGAGACGTACCTCCTTGGACTACATGAAAAGAGACATTGAGGAGCTCTCTGATTATGTAGCCCAGGCAGGTATGACCCTGACCTTGAGCAGTATCCTACCTTCACCAAGAATGATGCCACAATACAGAGATAAGATGATCAGCTTTAACAATTGGCTTAAACACTGGTGTCATTCAAAGGGGATCCAGTATCTGTCTGCCTGGGATGACATGCTGGACAAGCCACGCTGCCAAGGGACGGCTTGCACCTGTCACCCTGGGATTCGGATATTGGCAAAGGCTCTTGCCACCCCATAGTGCCTTTTTAGGCAAGGCTCAAATTCTAAACCTACCACCCTAGAACACAAAAAGGAAAAAACTAAGGGTAATGCTGCTCAATGCCAGAAGTCTAAATCTCAAAATGCACGCACTCGAGGCCCTTCTCAGTATGGAGAACATCGATGTCTGTGCTGTGACAGAAACCTGGTTCAAGGCTCCTGAGAGTACCCCAGCGATATCAGGTTTTACCTCATATCATGCGTTCCGCCCCAAAATCCGGACAATACCAAGAAAGGAGGGGGTATCCATATTCATCAAGGACACCCACACCTCAAGACTGGTGGCAACGCATGATGCATCGGAGACCATCCAGGTGCAATTAACCATAGGCAAAACTGCTCTGCAAATTGTAGCATGTTACAGGCCACCCTCACAAACTCAGGAACCTCACATGGCCTTCCTGAAAACACTAGAGGGATAAATGTATCACCAAACACCATCATGCTAGGTGACTTCAATTACCCTAATATAGACTGGGAACACTACTCAAGCCCAAACACCCTAGCCCAAAAGTTCCTGGAATTCATAAACTCAAATGCCATGGAACAACTAGTCACCATCCCCACAAGAGGAGATAACATACTTGATCTCATCATCACGAACATGGGAGCACAATGTTCAACACCGGAAGTATACCCCTCACTGGTGAGATCAGATCACAAACTAATCTCGCTGGAGGTCTTCATCCCACCCCCACCTGAAATAAAAGAGCACAGTAAAGAACTTCTCAAAAGCCGACTTCACACCTCTAAAGACTAGTGTGGTCTCCTTTAAGCCCCCGAGCCGGCGGAAAACAGTACTCAAGCCGCTGAATCACTTACAAATGCCTTCTACCAGCACCTGCAGGACTGCATGGATAAGGCAATCCCAAGCAAAACAAAGACTCTTTGTACCAAAGGCAAGCGTCCAGTCTGGTGGACCCCAGCCATAAATAAACTCTACAACAAAAGGAGGAAGCTACTACAAGATAGAGCAAAATCCTTAAAAGGTAAGACACCCTTGATCACTATAAGTAAAAACTAAGAGCTCTCATAAAATCATCCAAAGCAAATTTCGAGAGAAAAATAGCTAAAGACTCAAAAGACAATCATAAGGCCTTCTTTAGCTATGTTAGAAACCTAGGAGGAAACTCCCAGATATGCTCAGAACTAGTTCAAAATGATGTGAAGATTACTGATCCTACAGACATTGCCAACATACTGGCTGACAGGTTCAGTGCAAACTTCTCCCCTCCCCAAAGGAGAGATATCTATACCAAACGATTTCAGCCCCCAAACATCTCCAGCCCAAGTGAGAACTGCTCTCTCCAAAGCAAAAACACAGCATCCATGGGACCTGATGGTGTCCCCGGCTGTGTGCTCCATGAACTCAATGAGGAATTAAACCCACAGCTAGGACAGCTGTTTAATCAAAGTCTTACCTCTGGATACGCACCCAGGAGTGGCGACTGCAACTGTGGTCCCACTTCACAAAGGCGGTGCCTCCACCGACCCTGGAAATTACCGCCCATTAGCTTGACAAGCCTTATCTGCAAAGCCATGGAGAGGATCATAATGGACCTCATAAATAAAGACATAGGGAATTTACAGACTTTGGATCCAACCCAGTTTGGCTTTGTCAAAGGCAGATCATGCCTTTTAAACTTGGTTGACTTTTTCAAACAGTCACCAAAGCCATTGATGAGGGAAAGGCAGTCCATACAGCCTACCTCGATCTGGCTAAGGCCTTGATACAATACCCCACTCGGGTATCATTGAAAAACTCATCAGCTTAAATGTTAACCCATACATCACAAGATGGGTTGCAAACTGGCTGAGTGACAGAACCCACAGGGTCAGAGTTGCTGGCGCCATGTCAGACTCAAAGCCTGTCACAAGTGGTGTCCCACAGGGCTCAGTCCTGGGCCCACTCTTGTTTGGCATCTACTTTTCCAAGTAAAAGCAAACACAGGAGGGTTATGGCTGACAAAGTTTGCAGATGACTGCAAACTGGGCGCCATAGTAGAAAACACATCTGACACAGATATCCTTCAGAAGGGTCTCACAGAAACGGATAACTGGTGCCAGAGCCACGGCCTAAAGTTAAATGCCAAAAATGCATAGTCATACCCTTCGGGAAAAACAAGGTTACCCCTAGCTACCAAATAGGTGGCAATCCACTGAGCACAGAAGAAGTTATCAGGGACCTGGGGACCCAGGTTGATAGTAGTCTGTCATTCGACACCCATGTAGCTAAAGTAGTTAGGAAGACCTTCTACATTGCCCACCTTATCATGAAGGGATTCTCATCTAGATCAAGGGAGGTCATAGTCTCCCTTTACTCATCACTCATCAGACCAATGATTGAGTACAATGCCCCATTCGGAATGTATCTGACCCGACACTTGCAGCAGCTGGAGAGGCCACAAAAGTTCCTCACCAAAAGGATAAAGGGTCTCAAAATATGTCCTATGCTGCCCGACTGAAAGAACTCCAGCTCTATTCAGTCGCCACCGCTTGCTCAGAGGTGACCTTTGCCTAACATACAAGGCCATGTCAAACCCAGATTTGATGAATATGCTTCACCTCAAAAAATCTAGATCCATCAGAGCCACAAGGGCGGGAGACTTAAACCTCGACACGGCTATTAATAGAACATGCTGGAGGGATAGATTCATCACCCAAAGACTCCCTATGCTGTGGAACAAAATCCCGGTACATGTGAGGCAGAGCACCTCGCTGGCCTTGTTCAAGAGAAATCTTGACCAATGGATGGGAGATCGCAGATATACCCCAGGGATTACCTCAGTGTCACTGCTCGACAGAGGCACAGCAAAATAATGGGTATAGTTCCCCATACTAAAGGGGTGGCGTAAGCCACAAAACGATGGGCTAGGCTTGTAAATGCCCTTGGGCAGATAGCCTAGTATGAACCTATGAACCTAACCTATGAACAAATACACATATGCTCTGGAATTGGGGTAGTCTACAAATGTGTGTGCTTGTATGTATATCTATAACTATATAGATATATATATATATATATATATATATATATATATATATATATATATCAAGAAAATATATATACCTCACAACGGTTAGCTGCACAAAACCAAACAGTCAACAGGTAAAAAAACAAGCAAGCAAAGTGCAGTTCCACGGCTGATAACAGACAAAATTCCAACTCCAATGTAGTCAAAAAGTTTAATAAAAAAGATGAGCGCTTTCACAATTTAAACAATTGCTTCTTCAGATCACAAAAAAACAAAAAAACACAGGTTTAAATACTCCATCAATTAACAATAAGTCATGTGATATGTAAAAAAGTAGTAAATGTGCTCAGGAAGAGAGCTATTTAAAAAGACAACCACAATAAAAAACAACCTCCATAAAAAACATATGTATTTTGTTCATACATATGTTTTTTATGAATGATGTTTTTTATTGTGGTTGTCTTTTTAAATAGCTCTCTTCCTGAGCACATTTACTACTTTTTTACATATCACATGACTAATTATTAATTGATGGAGTACTTAAACCTGTGTTTTTTTGTGATCTGAAGAAGCAATTGTTTAAATTGTGAAAGCGCTCATCTTATTTATTAAACTTTTTGACTACATTGGAGTTGGAATTTTGTCTTTTATCAGCCGTGGAAATGCACTTTGCTTGTTTTTTTACCTCTCTCTCTCTCTCTGTATAGATATATATATATATATATATATATATATATATATATATATATATATATATATATATATAGAGTTCCTATTAAATGATCGAAGATGTATTCTTTCGAATGTGTCTTGATCTAACTTGAAAGCACGAAAAGGCAAAATAGCGAAACGGCATATAAGCAAATTCTTTCCCTGGGAAAGAAATCATTTGGCCGCTTCCGTTACTTTGCAATTTTTATGACTGTAGTGCGATCTCGGAGTTGGTATATTTAAGTAGGGGTGTGTGGTGGGTGAAGCCCCCCACTTTATGTAATGTTTTATCATTTTTTTTTGTTTGTGGAACTAAGCATTCAAGATTGTGAGCTTTCGCTTACATGGGTTCTATAAATCATTGTTCGCTTTTTTAAGCGTTCAATGATTTAACATAGACCCATATATATATATATATATATATATATATAAAATGAATCACTGTGTCAGAACAAAAAGTGAGACTTCTATTGTTGCCCCAAAAGTTTGGGATGAATTGCCTCCTGAAATCAGCAACAATAAAATCTCAAAGGAATTCTGGTGTAAACTGAAAGTTACAGAAAAGATAGATCTCTATATTACTTGCTCCAAGCAATTCACAAAAAGCTAATTTCCCTTTCTTCTTGTTAACTCTACTTCTCTCTCTCTCTCTCTCTCTCTCTCTCACCAGTGATTAAATGATCAAATGCTGATGGTAACAGATTACTCATCTGATAATGCCTTGCAGTTTGTGTAGGATCTATACATGCATGTACTTTGCAAACCTTTAAAATGTGAAACAGTGTATTATGCACATTTATAACATTTGTTCATATATACTTTTCCTAGTGTATGCAAGACTTTTGTGCATGAGTTTTTAGCTATGCTTTTTGTATATAGGTTGATAGGTCTTTACTAGGCTAACAACCACAAGGGCCTTTTTAAAGCTAGGCATGCATCCCAAATCTCTGACAAGTTCTTATACCCTTCATAAATGTAAGCAGGGGCCTGGGAGATGAGCCATTTACAAGCTAGTGTCTGGGAGATGAACCATTTACAGGTTACCTGTATCCATTGGAGACATAGGTGCCAAACCAGGGATGAATTTCCTGTTCCCCATCCAATTGTCTAAGTTGCACTTGAATTCATTTAGGGAGGAACTCTGCTTCATATGGATGGGGAGCCTGTTCGAGAGACAGGGTATTCTCTGGTGTACATACTTGACTCTCCAGCAGGTCCTACTTATATCACAGGCAAGGTTTAAGCCTTTAAAATGAGTAAATCTGGTGGTGTTTGTTTTGAAGATATGAGGGAGGTCCCTCAGAGTGGGGTCTGACAATGCCCTGTATGTCAGGCATAGATCTCCCCTCAAAAATCTGTAGGAGACAGAATACAGGTATGGGGCCTTGAGGCGGTCTGCATTGGGCAAATTGCTTACACCCTTTATTCTTTTGGTGAGGAACCTCTGTGGACATTCCAGTTGTTGGATATGTCTGGTTAGGTACCATTCATAAATAATTTGGTTAGCAGTAAAAAAAAAGAATAATTAACAAGTAATTATGTTTTAAAATTAAGACACAAAAAGGATCACAATATAGATAGACCCAAAGAAGTTCTGGATGCCTGGTGGCCAGAAATACACTGCTATAAAATGGAACTTTGGACCAAGCCTCATAGGTGACCCAATCCTAAACTTCTACCCTGGGCCACACATACTCAAAAACTGGCCCTACCTTTGCAGGCATAGTAAGTTGTACCAGCACTCAACCATGGAGATGTCTACAATCTAACTACCTCACTTGACTGTTGCATGCAAGTACCTGGCTTTTGGTTTGTGAAATTACTATCTAAGCATACAGAGGAATGGTGCAGCCAATAAGCTGGAGGAACTGATGTTATTCATCCTATATGTAGTAGTAACTCTTCATCCTTAAGGAAAGGAGGAAAGATATTGTCTCAGCCAAAGACTGAGAAGGGTTCTAAGCTTCCCAGGCCAAAATATGAATTTGGACGTGGTCCATGAATGCTGTAAACACTAAGACAAGTAGTGAAAGAATTATACATGAGATAAAGCTGAAAAACAGTATAAAGCTGGAATCTTGTAAACGGACTAACTACTGACTTCAGTAAGCAATATCCATGGGAACCAAGTGAGATTAGAGGTACAGATTACTGCTTGTCTGGTGCCAGGATCCACCAAATCATTCATGCACTCATGTCTGTCACTAGTCCATGTTGGAGTGAATGACTTGAGATGTACCTCACTGAACTATATGAAGAGAGACATGATGGAGCTTTCAGATTATGTGTTCCAGGGAGGTATGTCCCTAACCCTAAGCAGAATTCTTCCTTCACCCAAGATGATGCCACAATACAAACAAAAAATGATTGACTTCAACAATTGACTTACAGCCTGGGAAGATATGGTCAACAGACCACACTGCTTTGCCAGAGATGGTCTTCACCTGTTGCTACTAGGCTTTAGGTTGCTGGCAAAGGTACTTGCCTCCCCCATAGTGGCTTTTATAGGCAACATCATAAGAACAAAATTCCCAATGTAAAAACATCCTCCAAAAACAAACTCAGGGTTATGCTGCTTAATGCTAGGACTCTAAATCAGAAACTGCACTCACATGAAACACTTCTTACCCTGGAAAATGCTGATGTCTGCGCAGTCACAGGGACATGGTTCAAGGCCTCAGAGTGTACCCTGGCCATGCAGGGCTACAATACCTTCCACATGTTCAGACCACACAATGAACATGAAAAAAAAACAAGGAAAGAGGAATATCCATCTTCATTAAAGACATATACACCTCTAAACTGGTTAAGCGGTACAAATCCCTAGAGTTACTCCAAGCCCATCTAACTGCAGGAAAGCTCCCCCCATGTCATTGTTAGCTGTAGGTCCCCCACCGTGAATCATGAAAAGCACACACTGTACCTGAACCTACTTGAGTCACTCTCATTGCAGACGAATAGCCTGATCATGGTTGACTTTGACTATCTTTCCATCGATTGGGTAACATATATGAGCACAAATGCTCTTACCCAAAGGTTCCTGGACTTTTTAAAACAAATGCTCTGGAGCAGATAGTCAGCATCCTCACAAGTGGCTCTAACATCCTTGACACAGTGCTCAGCAACATGGGGGATTGCTGCACCGCCCCATGTGTGGGGCTACCCCTGGTAAAGTCCTATCATAAATCAGACTCGTTAGAAGTAATGATTGTACCTGACCCACCCTCAGGAGAAATAAGGTTAAAAAATTTCTCCAAAGCAAACGGCCTACTGAGTGATGTTATCAATAGTTTCAGACCCTCTGCCAACATTGACAGCAATGACCCCCTATAGTGATGTGTACACAAATGTACTGTATAAACACGTATATAAATGTATAGACTCAGACATACTGGAATGGATCAAATCAAGATTCTCATGAAAAAATAAGCCACACTGGTGGACATCCAACATACGTAGGTTATACAATACGAGAAAGAAACTGCTGTCAAAAAACAAGAGGGATCAGTCCCAGCAAAGGAAGAACTCCCTCCAAAGCATAAACAAGTAGATTAAACATCTTGTAAAGTCTTCTAAAGCTAATTACAAAATTAAATCAGCATCCCTAGCTGACGTAAATCACAAAGCATTCTTTAGCTATGTCCAAAATCTAAAAGGAAAGGCCCAGCTTTGTGCCTAACTAGTTGTGGATGGTAACACATACGGAACTTGATGACATTGCCAACCTGTTAGCAGACAGGTTTGGCAAAAACCTCACCCTCCCCTGTCCCCAACAATCATACTCCATACCTGTCACCAATCCTCTATCTAGAATCTCCAGAGAGCAGGTCATAGCTGGACTCTCCAAGGCCAAAAATACAGCCTCTATGGGATGAGACAACATCTCAGGGAGCTTATTATATGGTCTAAAACAGGAGTTAGTGGAACCACTGAGCATGTTCTTCAGTCACAGTCTAAGCCCTGGCTTTATCCCAGCTGAGTGGAAAACAACAAACATAATCCCCTTGCACAAAGGGAGTAATTCAACTAACCCCTGGAACTGTAGACCCATAAAAAGCCTTATTTGCATGGTCATGGAGAGAATCATCATGGAGCTTATCAACAAGGATATAGGTGACCTTCAAACTCTTGACCTAACCCAGCTTGGCTTCGGTAATGGGAGGATCTTGCCTGCTAAATCTGGTGAACTTCTCTGAGAATGTTACCAAGGCCCTGCATGAAGGCAGAACAGTTCACACTGCCTATGTCAATCTAGCCAAGGCCTTTGACACAATCCCTCATGCACGCATAATTGAGAAACTCACCCAGCTGGGCATTAACCCTTATGTTACTAGATGGATTGCCAATTGGCTCATAAATAGAACACATGCAGTCAAAATTGGGGATGCCAACTTTACTAGCAGACCTGTTACCAGTGGTGTTCCACAGGGTCTGTGCTAGGTCCTCTACTGTTTGGTAACTATTCTTCAGAAGTCAATGCAAAAATAGATGGCCTATGGCTTACTAAGTTTGCTGATGACTGCAAACTGGGTGCAATCATCGAATCCCCCAAAGATGTCAACATACAAAATGGGCTTACACAGACAAATGATTGGTGCCAAAGCCACAGACTTAAGCTAAACATAAAAAAATGCATTATTATCCCCTTCAGCAAAAGAGAAACCTCTGCTAATTACAAGACTAATAATATAACCCTAAGTCCAAACCCAGTGGTGAGAGATTTAGGAACACAAGTTGAAAGCAGCTTTAATTTTGATCATCAAGTGTCTACAATAGTAAGAAAGGCCTTCAACATTGCACCCCTCATAAGTAAGGGTATAGCATCCAAAGGTAAGGAGGTTATACCGTGCCTCTACACAGTTCTTATCAGACCATTAATAGAGTGCAGTGCTCCCTTCTGTATGTACCTCACTAGACATTTGCAGCAACTGCAGAGACCTCAGAGATTTCTCACCAAGAAAATTCAAGGCCTACAACACATAACCTACAAGGACAGACTGAAGGCCTTTGTACAGACTTCTTAGAGGCAACTTGTGCCTAGCCTATAGAGCAGTCTCAGACCCTGTCTTAATGAAACTGCTGCACATCCACAAATCCAATGGGACAAGACTCACCTGCTTTAGGGATCGTAACTTAGCCTGCGGCATTAACAGGACATGCTGGAGAGAGAGATATGTCTCCCAGGGTTTACCTTTAGAAAGGCAAAACACAGTCATGCAATTGCTCATATGAGCAAATTGTAAACACGAAAATCAAAACCGCGACAGTTTTCAATGTTTGAAAATCAGCAAATCAAAAAACAGATTTGCTGATTTTCAAACATAAATATCGAATACAAAATGTAATGAAGTGTAAAGCAGGAGGGCAAGCCCCCATGCACCTCCCATGTAGGGGGCTGCATCCCCCACAGCCCCCAATTTAATATACTAACTCTGAGATCGCAGTACAGTGGGTAAAGGGACCATTTTCTGATCCCCACTATAGTGCAATTCACCCCAAAATGCTGAATCTGCAATGAGTGAATGTCATTGTGCATTCTCTAATTGCACATTCAAACCTATTTGCGTTCGACGTTTGCAAACTTTGCAAACGTCCTTTAGCAAATCTGCTGTTTGCCCATGTGCAAAATGCACACATGAAGGTAAACCATCTCCCAGAGGTTGCCACTCCTCTGGAACAAACTCCCAATCATGTAAAACAGAGCTTCTCAATGACATTATTTCAGCATAATCTGGACAATTGGAAGGGAAACTGTAAATATATACTGGGGTTTCACCTATGTCTCTCATAGACAGGAGCAGCTGATGCTGATCTTAGATTCGTGTGCAAACATAGACTGTATATCTTGATCCATAAGGGAGCAAGGGTATAACATGGATATGGTTATAGAGGCCTTAGGGCCAACAGCCTAGTAACCTCCTGTGATCCTATGTTCCTTTGACCCTATAAAGGTAATGTGACATTGTTGTTGCAGTAAACCTATTCGGGATGATGACCGATTCCAGGATACTGAACCAAATACTCATGCGGTGCTACAATGTTTAACTGTGAAAGGATGCCAGGTAGCAGTTAACCAGACAGTGGGATTTTTGGGATTTTGGGCTAGGGTCTTTAATGGTCACCTGGACTTCATACCTAGCAAATACTTACCTATGGAGGTTGAATGTTGTTAACTGCTCTTCTTAGGAGACCAAGGCTGGGTCTTATTAAATCTTGGGGCCAAAGAAGGATAGAACACTAGAAATGGAATTTGGAAGGGAGAGATCTGCAAATTGTGTTTAGATGAGTATAAGTAGGAGGGATCTAAAGCTGCTACCTGCTCACTTAAGGAGGATGAGACCAGGCTGTGGAGGCAGAAACACTAACAAGCTTGATTTCACTGTGGTGGTTGAGTGAAGGATAAGAAGAAGGATGGATCCATAGAATAAAAGGCTGTATAAAGAAGGACTCGAAAAAGCAAGGTGTAAAAATGATCAAATTCAAATCCAGTGGATCACTGGTTGGTGTGGGTAGAGTTGTAAACTATTAGTGGTAGATAGAGAAAGAGCAGGATAAAGTGATTAAATACAATGCTACCTTAGTCAATCACATGACTGAATAAACTAGCAAATGGCCAATCTGAACTCATATTGATGATAGCCAATCAGTGATGGGGAAGAGGGATCAATGTGAAGATGGGGGCCTGGATACAGACACTAAGGCCAGTAAGCCAATAGGTGCTTCTGCCAAAGTGGTCAATCATCTGGGGGAAGGAAGATAGTTCAGCCAAATGATCAGAGTAATTTCAAGTCTCATGCCTTAGGAAATGAGTCATGAGTTAAGTCAAAAAGTGCTCTACAAACCAAGGGAACTAAGAAACTGCATGCAAATAGTGGTTGTGTCCACTTAAGAAAGGGGGTGATCAGGATATAAAGAATCTCCATATACCTAAAACCAGCTGGTTGAAGAAAGGTGATAGGTAAATAATCCATAGGTTCATAGGTTGGTACTAGGCTATTGGCCCTAGGGCCTATACAAACCTAGCCATAACAATTCCCTGGCTATTTCTTCCCACACTATTTACTTGCTTCCTGCTTGTAGTATGAGGTCATATTCTGCTATGGTCGTGATAAGTTTATAGGTGCAAATTCTTCATTAAGTAAGTCAATGAAAATGTTACTCAGGATCCATCCGGTAATAAATCAGTAGATTATACAATAAAACTGTGTAAGTTATTCCGGGGGAGGAAAGTTTTCCAGATCACAGAACATTGTGTCTGAGGATACAAAACAAAATGATTTATATAAAAAGGCATAAAGGATTTTTTTATTTTTGAAAACTGGCATGGTAGAGCAGAAAGAGGTAAGTAAGTATATATAAACTGTACATTAAGAGACTATGGGACATCATAAACAAATGAAGGAATTCTATAATAAGTGGACAAAATACTGGCTTACTTTTAAGGATAAAGTTAAGACAGAATGTAAACTAATGGTCTTAAAACGTCATTGATGAGCTCAGTCACAATAATTTCCAAACATCATGAAACCCGGGTAGTGTTCCAAAGCAACAAGCCTTTATTTGTCATAGACAAGCGATCCTCAGTAACAAAAGAGTCAGAAATATTTTAACAATGTACGTATTGTTTAATTTTAAACCAACCTGTTCAAGGCAAACAGTATAAAGAAGGCCTTAAAGTGCATTTTAGAACAAGTACCCACACCCACACAGTACTGCTGATTAGATCAAACTAAATCCTAGTTAAGGAAAACACTACCTGTCTATTTGCAACCCACATTCCAAAATCAGGTATAAAGAAAGACATAAGATACACATAAAAAGACTTAACTAAAATCGCTTTTGGCTACCTAATGCAATAAAGCTTTCATTAGGTCTGTGACAAGAACTAAAATCAAGAAAATCACATAGCTATCTAACCATAAACATAATCTAACTAGAACACTATACATATAAAAATACATCTCTCTAATGATATCATTAATAGTGTGCATAAAAACTAAGTAATTAACAGCTTAGAAAAAATGTCAGTGCTTTGAAAAAAAAAAACAAAACTGTCATGACAGTTTTCATGTTTACAGCCTCAAAATATGGTTTTACATTGAAAACTACTAGAAAAAACATACAAAAATACAGGAAACAGTGGATGAAGTAAACTAGTAATATATAAATGTGTGCAGGTATGTGCAACAGCGTGCATGAATGTCCACCAGTATGGTAAATGGGGGAATTATATCAATACTTCATGGTAACAGCGGCATGAAAAAGTGCGTGTTTTGAATTTACAGTTTAAATATCTGATGTGATGCAATAAATCTAATCAAAGCAGAACTGAGGTTAAAACATCCAAACAAATATACATTTCTAAACTTTTTACACATTTTTATTATTATTTAGTATATTTTTGGTACTAAAAATTTCCCTAACACAAATTCAATACACTCTAAATAGAGCAATAATAGCTAAGCCCTGGCTTTCTGAATGCATTTAATTTCAGCTGCCAGCATAATTATTTTTTCCCCAAAACACCACTGACGTCCCCTTCAAGCTCCTCCATCTCCACACAGTCCAGAATGATAAATTTAAAACCAGAATGTCTGGGGTGTTCTAATAAATGTTTGGTTAAGGCATTCCTTTGGCATTTACATCTGATGTCAGAAAGATGACCTGAACTCCTCCTTTTCAGTTTATTCATAGTCTTACCCACATAAAATACATGGCAATCATTACATGGCCCTGTATACAACTTTTTAAGTATTACAGTTACCACCTGCTGAAGATTTTGCCATCTTTTTAAGATACAGGCACTGAAATGAGTCGCATTCCATCAAGTACTCACAGAAAGTGCAGTTAGGTGGCCCACAGATTTTAGTGCTCATGTCATCCTGGTGTTTCTTCATTTTCTTTTCCACATAGCTGTGAATGTTTCTGGTCGTTATACATACAAAAGTAGGCTGGTCTTCTAAAACCACTACAAGCTGCTGACTGTCAGTGAGGAGAGCCCAGTTCTTCTTCATAATGGCTTTAAATGTATTGAAATTCCAGGTGTAACTTAAAATGCAACTGTCCTTACTTTTTTTCACCTTTTGGGTCAGGGTGCTCTCATTGCATAATTCTACCAAAAGGCCTATTCCACATAGGGTCATTGTTAGTTTTAGAATCTCAAATGAGATCCAGTATCAAATGTAATATGTGTGATTCATATCCTCTGGTTAAGAAATCATTTTCAAAATCAATCATACTTTTGAGCAAAGGGGCAAATCTATGGTAAAGCATGCTAATCTGTATCCTTGTGACTTTCTTACATTGTGCTTAGTTTTTCCTGGATGCGTACCGTCTCTGTGAAGTAAGTAGTTCACTCCTGTTGGTTTTCTGTATGTTATTATTTAATTTTCCTCTGGCTTTATCAATACTGACAGTCATATCAAGGAACTGCACTGACTCCGAGCTAATGGAAGTGGTAAATTTCAGGAAAGAGGTGAAAACCAGGACTTAACAACTATTGCTCTATTAAGAGTGTATTGAATTTATGTAAGGTTCTACACAATCTGTAAAGTTTTTTAGGGATTTTTGAGGAAATATTTTTACTGCTAAAAGTATGTGTAGAATTTGCATAAATGTATATATGTTAAGTTACTTTCACCTCAATTCTGTTTTGATTAGATTTATTCCGTCACACCAGAGATTTAAACTGTAAATTCAAAACATATTTTTTTCATGCAGCTATTACCATGTATATTGGTAAAATTCCCACAGTTACCATACTTGTGGGTGCTCGTGCACACTTCTATACTATACTAAGAATATAATATAATATAATATAATATAATATAATATAATATAATATAATATAATATAATATAATATAAAGTATACTAGTTTACTTCATCCACTGTTTTCTGTATTTTTGTGTTTTTTTCTACTAGTTTTTATGATATAACATGTTTTGGGTCTCTAAACATGAAAACTGTCATATCAGTTTATTTTTATTTATTTATTTATTTATTTTGCAAAGCACTGACATTTTTTCTAAGCTGTTAATTACTTAGTTTTTTATGCACACTAATACACATGGATGGATATTTACTAGATTATATTATTACAAAGACGTATTTTTACATTTATAGTGTTCCAGTTAGATTATGTTTATGGTTAGATAGCTATGTGTGTTTTCTTGATTTTAGTTCTTGCCAGAGACCTGATGAAGGCTTTATTGCATTAGGTAGCCAAAAGTGATTTTAGTTGTCATTTTATGTATATTTTATACTTTTCTTAATACCCGATTTTGGAATGTGGGTTGCAAATAGACAGGTAGTGTTTTCTTTAACTAGTATTTAGTTTGATCTAGTCAGTAGTAGTGTGTTGGGGTGGGTACTTGTTGTTCTAAAATCCACTTTTACGGCCCTGAACAGACTGGTTTAAAATGAAGTAATAAGTACATTTCCCACACCTACTTTTCAGAATGTTTCACAAAGATGAAGAAAGAGCAAAGAAGAACTAATGGAACTGGCTATTAGTAAGGACTGAGGTACATAAAATAGAAGAGAATATTAGAAGAAATAAAGGGAATGTATAAAAAGATTTTTGAAAGAATGAAGGGATGAGTATATAGTCAAAGATTTTTGACTAAGGGTAGAAATAATAAATGCAACTTTTTTAAATGTTGAAGTTCAGAAAAAAACACAGATTATTGTAAGGGTGAAGGGACACGAAGGATGGGATATAAAGTTAGTAAGGGGAATAAAATAATAAGAATCATAGAATATTATACAATGGATCGCTATAAAGAAAAGCAAAGCAGTTATGAGGTAGGATATGTAGAGAGCTAATTTTATTTATTTGCCATTTGTTAACCGGGTTGGTCTGGCTGAACAGGTACCCTTTTTCAGCGCAGACCTGAGGAAAAAAGCTCCAAAATTATAGCACATATTTTTTTTCTTTTTTCTTTTTTTTTTGCAATCAATAAAGTATTTTCACATACAATCCATACAGCATTTACATCTATAATCTAGAAGAGGTATATACAGCAGAATAGATTACATTTTTACAATGTATGAGGAGAAAAATAAAGAAAAAGAAAACAATTAAACATAGAGATTAATCTATTGTGAGCCTTAGGTGTACAGGTGTCAGACAGAGTGATGCACACATGAAGCGGAAGGAAGAGAAAGGGAACAGAATGACAGAGAAGGGAGAGATTGGAGGTGGAAGTAAAGAGTGATGATTGGAGTATAATGGATGAGCATGGTCACTGAGCAGGAGAATTTAGAAATTAGGATAGGAATAGGTAGCAGTGAGAGAAAAGAGGCAGAGGGAGGGGGGAGCAGAGGCAAGAGAAAGAGGAGGGGAGGAGGCAGTGTTGGCAGGGTTCAGGTAGGGTCTTCACAGGGGCAGTTCCAGGAGTTAAGCAGATATTCCTTTATAGTGAGTTTGAAGTTAGATGGGTTTTGGATAGTTCTGATATGGAGGGAGACCTGGTTCTAAGAGGAGCTAACTGAGTGGCTATATAGCATCTTTCTTATGGCTTTATTAGGTTTGCTGATTTGAAGGAGGTGCTGGTCGGAGCTATGAAGTTCCTGGTTTGGGACATAAGGAGAGATGATGGTTGCTAGAGATAGACAGGCTGTTGGTTGATGGATGATAGTATGTGTCAAAAGGAGTTGAGGTAGGAGGAGTTGACTGTGGAGTTCTAACCAGTGGAGTTTTTGTAAGGAGAGGCAGTGATGTCAGTGATAGAGAAGGTTAGTTGCAAATCTAGCAATTTTGTTGTAGGTAAGCTCGAGTATGGTTGACAGATTTTTTGGAGGTTAGTGAAGACTGGGGTGGCATATAGTAGGATAGGCAAAAGGTAGGCTTGAGCTAGAGACAATTTAGAGTGTTGTGTTAAGAATTTTTTATTTCTGTATAGTAATCTTAGTTTCTGGTGTGTCTTCTTGATGCAGTTATAGATGTGAATGTCAAATTTAAGTTCATCGTCAATATAAACACTGAGACATTCAGTGTGAGATTCAGCCTTAAATGTAGTGTTGTTTACCGAAGAGACAGAAAAGGAGGATTTGAGGTGTTAGAGGGACTTAGAGAGGAAGAGAAGTAGTTTTGTATTGTTGGGATTGAGTAGCACTTGTTTATAGGTGAGCCATGTTTCAACTGAGTGGAGGCTGTCTTGAGTGCATAGGTACTGCAAAGGCAGCAGAAGCAGTGCTGCCAGGTTGGATCCCAGATGTGATGGGCATCAATGCTGGAGTTGATGGACCGGGGGCAGGCTGACCCACTGGGACTGTCCTACCTCACTGCGCTTTGAAGCATTTAGTGATTTGTTACATACAGATGACATGGAGACATTTTGATGACACATAATAGAATATAAAAAAAGAGATAAGGGTTAGGGTGCAAGACAAATTAAAAGATACAATTAGTGGCATCATATGTGACATACAATGCACCATCACAATTATACAACTATTTTATCTGAACTATTATATTTAAGTATATATCCTATCATCTACAAACTATAATTATGGAGTGCTCAAAGTAATCCTTCCAATGTGCATATATTACACATATGCTTGGTCCACGTACACTGATTACAGTGAACAGCAGGGCATTTATGCCACTTGTATAGAGTTTAAGTTATGTAACATTATGAAGGAAATGCAGTGTTGTGTAGTTGCTGCTCATGGTATTTGAACCGTCATCCTCTGACTACCATCAAAGTACAGATAACAGATTATGCTTACAGAAATATAGTACACAGTATACCCTCAGTCATACATCTGAAAACAAAATAAGGGTGTCTTATCCCTCATACATATAATTCATATCAACTCCAATATCTAAAGGGTTATAAGTTGGATTGAATATAATGTGAAATGTCACATTATAACAGTAAAAATGTCTGGAATACCCTGTATTAGATCCCAGGACTATTTTCATAGCAGCCCTACACTTACACCTGTTGCCACAAGAATGTTGAAAAAACATTTGTATATTTTTCTGTTTATTGCTATAAACTGGACTGTCACAACAGTAAAAATATGTTGCACTTAGAATCCAGGACTATCTGTATTACAGTTCTATACTTACACCTGCTGCCACAAGAATAGCTAAATTGCAGTTGCATAATTCCCTATTTGTTCATATGTTTTATGTCCCCCACCTAGCAGTGTGATGTAGTGTGTTTGCACTGTGCCCAACAGAATTAATAGAATGTATCCTTTTTAATTTTTGCCTCACTGCATCCTGTCTGCAGGTATTGGGGAGCCTTGGTAACTGCCATGTAATGTTGCTTAGCAGCATTGCAGATGGAAAGCAAAAATTGCAACACTGTATACTTTTTGAACTTTACACTGTTTACACCCTGTCTGCAGTGTTCTGTCTGCTTCTTATGTGGACCACTGCTAATTCTCATGAAAATGAGATAAGCACAGCTAAACTTGACATCCATTGTGTTTCTCCATTTCCCTTGTTGCTTTGAGCTGCTCACCATGCAAACAGTGGCATTAAAAATAAAGGGAAAATTAGTTGAAATGAAGAAAAGCAATCTATGAAATAAACACTACATTTTTTTTGTTGGTACACATGAAATATTTTTTACACAGGTTTGGATATGAACTCTTACTCCAGAGAACCTTCAGAAGAAAGTAAGGGTGTTTTATCCCTCTTTGCAACACAAACAGCTTGCACCTGCTACATCATCCACAGTACTAACAAAACATATGACTGTTTTTTGTACATGTAATAATTTCAAATGTAGTACACTGAAAGACCGCACAACCATGTATGACTATTGCTTGCAAAAAAGGCAGCCTTGTCTTATCTCTCTGTGTTTGTTGCTCATTCTTGTCTTATCTGAGCAGTAATCTGAGACATGCAGTATGTAAGGTATTCTGTATCATTGTCTTTAAAATTTGTGATCAGGTGCACCATAGGATAACTGACATGATTTCATCTGTATGGAGGACAGCAGCTGCAGTGTCCTGTGATCGTATGAGTACCAGGTGTAGCCTGCTACAGATCTACTACTATCAGCAAATGAAGAGTTCCTGTCCAGCTTGACATTGACATTGGTACTACTGTTTCAGGGAGGACAATTATGTCCCAGGAAGAGCTTCCATGTAGGCTTACGTATCTGAATTGTTAAATACTCTTGTATAGTAAGATATAGGCAGCAATACATAAGTTCTGTTTAAGTAACAATAAATTAATATGGGGGATAGCTGTAAATAGATACAGTTAACACATTCTGATTGATTACACACAGGCTTAGGTTGGAATTGTCATCCAAGTTCTTGTTAAAAGTATTGTTAAGGGGCAAAAAGTTTTAACCCACTGTGTTACTGGTAATTGTGATAATGTTGTCCTTATATTTTACTTAACTTCTTCCAGGACCATCATCCATGGGAAGCATAGCATCACTTGCACATGGTAAGCCAAATATTTTTTGTCAGTAGTGGTGAGCAGTTCAAAGAAATATACAATTTTATCCATATGTGTAATGTGGGTGTCAGGATTGTTGTGTGCATTGCTGCACTGTCTGTAGTAGTGACACCACTGTTAGTTTTTTAGCATGCATTTGACTATAGCAGTGTAGCTATTAATTTCTTTCCTTTGTTACTTATCACAGGTGCTCCTGACAGTGGAAGAGTAGGACTTTTATAGGTTCATAGGTTGGTACTAGGCTATCAGCCCTAGGGCCTACACAAGCCTAGCCATAACAATTCCCTGGCTATTTCTTCCCACATTATTTACTTTCCTGGACCCCTGTCTAGCAGGGCGACTGACGTGATCCCTGGGGTGAATTTCCTTTCTCCCATCCAATCGTCAAGGTTCCTCTTGAAGAGGTCCAAAGAGGCACTCTGCTTGACATGTATGGGCAATCTATTCCAGAGTCTGGGGAGTCTCTGGGTCAGGAACCTATCCCTCCAGCATGTTTTGTTTATTGTGATGACAAGGTTTAGCTCCCTGGAGTGTGTAGCTCTGAGGGATTGGGATTTCTTTAAGTGTAGCATGTCCAACAGCTCTGGGTTTGATGTCAGAGTACTGGCAGATTCTGATGATGATGGTGGCCAAACAGATGCACAGTCAGGGGGTGCAGATGTTGAATCTGACATTCAGCCATCCTCTGTAATTCCATCGGACACAGCCAGTAGGCCTATACCAACTCATTCCAGTGCATCCTCAGATATTGGACAGGTGAAGGGTGAGCCACTTGATCAAGGAATTGTGGTTACTGCAGTTTCAGTGCCTGCTGACTCTGGCTGTAGTCAAAGTGTGGGCAAGGTGTCACACAGGAAGGTTGTTAGGGGTGCTTGGAGGAGGTCTGCTGTCCATCCTCTATGTGATCCAGGTGTGTCTTCCTGTGCCACTCGATGTATGATTAGAGCTGTCATGGAGGCACAGGCATGTCCCTATAGGTCCTCCAGAGAAATGCTTAGGGTTGTAGATGTGGTGCAGGCTGATATGCATGACTGCTTCCTCCATGTTGCTGATTCAATGGATTGGATGAATGACACATTGGAACGTGCAGTGTCTGTAATGGAAGAACTGTTGGTAGGGGGATGGCATCCTCTTGGGCATAAGTCAGCCACATCTACTATTATTGATATAGCTGTGCACAATCATGCTCCCATAGTGGCATTACTTCCACTGCTCCATCAGTGGTTAAGGTGTCCACACCCAGATGTGGCAGACCTTGGGTTCTTGTTTTGGGCATCCTCATGAGGGGAGCTCATCCAGCAGACATCAGTCATGTTCATGTAGCAGCAGTGCATCTGAATGTGGTTGTGGACATGCCAGTGCAAATCCTGGCAGAGCCAGTTCTCATGGTTGGGTACAGCAACAATGAACTGGCACCTCTACCATGCATGGATCACACTTGTCCAACATACCAAGATGTCTGCTTGTCTGTGTTTATGCAGACACTCACACACCAATTTTACCTGGAGGACCCATGCAAACACTTACAACAATTACATGGTTCAACTGTGAAGCTTAAAGCTCATTTTGTCTCACTGGCTATTTGTTACTTTATCCAAATCTTTAGCAGGGCGACTGACGTGATCCCTGGGGTGAATTTCCTTTCTCCCATCCAATCGCCAAGGTTCCTCTTGAAGAGGTCCAAAGAGGCACTCTGCTTGACATGTATGGGCAATCTATTCCAGAGTCTGGGGAGTCTCTGGGTCAGGAACCTATCCCTCCAGCATGTTTTGTTTATTGTGATGACAAGGTTTAGATCCCTGGAGCGTGTAGCTCTGAAGGATTGGGATTTCTTTAAGTGTAGCATGTCCAACAGCTCTGGGTTTGATGTCAGAGTATTGGCAGATTCTGATGATGATGGTGGCCAAACAGATGCACAGTCAGGGGGTGCTGATATTGAATCTGACATTCAGCCATCCTCTGTAATTCCATCGGACACAGCCAGTAGGCCTATACCAACTCATTCCAGTGCATCCTCAGATATTGGACAGGTGAAGGGTGAGACACTTGATCAAGGAATTGTGGTTACTGCAGTTTCAGTGCCTGCTGACTCTGGCTGTAGCCAAAGTGTGGGCAAGGTGTCACACAGGAAGGTTGTTAGGGGTGCTTGGAGGAGGTCTGCTGTCCATCCTCTATGTGATCCAGGTGTGTCTTCCTGTGCCACTCGATGTATGATTAGAGCTGTCATGGAGGCACAGGCATGTCCCTATAGGTCCTCCAGAGAAATGCTTAGGGTTGTAGATGTGGTGCAGGCTGATATGCATGACTGCCTCCCCCATGTTGCTGATTCAATGGATTGGATGAATGACACATTGGAACGTGCAGTGTCAGTAATGGAAGAACTGTTGGTAGGGGGATGGCATCCTCTTGGGCATAAGTCAGCCACATCTACTATTATTGGTATAGCTGTGCACAGTCATGCTCCCATAGTGGCATTACTTCCACTGCTCCATCAGTGGTTAAGGTGTCCACACCCAGATGTGGCAGACCTTGGGTTCTTGTTTTGGGCATCCTCATGAGGGGAGCTCATCCAGCAGACATCAGTCATGTTCATGTAGCAGCAGTGCATCTAACTGTGGTTGTGGACATGCCAGTGCAAATCCTGGCAGAGCCAGTTCTCATGGTTGGGTACAGCAACAATGAACTGGCACCTCTACCATGCATGGATCACACTTGTCCAACATACCAAGATGTCTGCTTGTCTGTGTTTATGCAGACACTCACACACCAATTTTACCTGGAGGACCCATGCAAACACTTACAACAATTACATGGTTCAACTGTGAAGCTTAAAGCTCATTTTGTCTCACTGGCCATTTGTTACTTTATCCGAATCTCTAGCAAGGTGACTGACGTGATCCCTGGGGTGAATTTCCTTTCTCCCATCCAATCGTCAAGGTTCCTCTTGAAGAGGTCCAAAGAGGCACTCTGCTTGACATGTATGGGCAATCTATTCCAGAGTCTGGGGAGTCTCTGGGTCAGGAACCTATCCCTCCAGCATGTTTTGTTTATTGTGATGACAAGGTTTAGATCCCTGGAGCATGTAGCTCTGAAGGATTGGGATTTCTTTAAGTGTAGCATGTCCAACAGCTCTGGGTTTGATGTCAGAGTATTGGCAGATTCTGATGATGATGGTGGCCAAACAGATGCACAGTCAGGGGGTGCAGATATTGAATCTGACATTCAGCCATCCTCTATAATTCCATCGGACACAGCCAGTAGGCCTACACCAACTCATTCCAGTGCATCCTCAGATATTGGACAGGTGAAGGGTGAGACACTTGATCAAGGAATTGTGGTTACAGCAGTTTCAGTGCCTGCTGACTCTGGCTGTAGCCAAAGTGTGGGCAAGGTGTCACACAGGAAGGTTGTTAGGGGTGCTTGGAGGAGGTCTGCTGTCCATCCTCTATGTGATCCAGGTGTGTCTTCCTGTGCCACTCGATGTATGATTAGAGCTGTCATGGAGGCACAGGCATGTTCCTATAGGTCCTCCAGAGAAATGCTTAGGGTTGTAGATGTGGTGCAGGCTGATATGCATGACTGCCTCCTCCATGTTGCTGATTCAATGGATTGGATGAATGACACATTGGAACGTGCAGTGTCTGTAATGGAAGAACTGTTGGTAGGGGGATGGCATCCTCTTGGGCATAAGTCAGCCACATCTACTATTATTGATATATCTGTGCACAATCATGCTCCCATAGTGGCATTACTTCCACTGCTCCATCAGTGGTTAAGGTGTCCACACCCAGATGTGGCAGACCTTGGGTTCTTGTTTTGGGCATCCTCATGAGGGGAGCTCATCCAGCAGACATCAGTCATGTTCATGTAGCAGCAGTGCATCTGACTGTGGTTGTGGACATGCCAGTGCAAATCCTGGCAGAGCCAGTTCTCATGGTTGGGTACAGCAACAATGAACTGGCACCTCTACCATGCATGGATCACACTTGTCCAACATACCAAGATGTCTGCTTGTCTGTGTTTATGCAGACACTCACACACCAATTTTACCTGGAGGACCCATGCAAACACACACAACAATTACATGGATCAACTGTGAAGCTTAAAGCTCATTTTGTCTCACTGGCCATTTGTTACTTTATCCGAATCTCTAGCAAGGCGACTGACGTGATCCCTGGGGTGAATTTCCTTTCTCCCATCCAATCGTCAAGGTTCCTCTTGAAGAGGTCCAAAGAGGCACTCTGCTTGACAAGTATGGGCAATCTATTCCAGAGTCTGGGGAGTCTCTGGGTCAGGAACCTATCCCTCCAGCATGTGTTGTTTATTGTGATGACAAGGTTTCGATCCCTGGAGCGTGTAGCTCTGAAGGATTGGGATTTCTTTAAGTGTAGCATGTCCAACAGCTCTGGGTTTGATGTCAGAGTATTGGCAGATTCTGATGATGATGGTGGCCAAACAGATGCACAGTCAGGGGGTGCAGATATTGAATCTGACATTCAGCCATCCTCTGTAATTCCATCGGACACAGTCAGTAGGCCTACATCAACTCATTCCAGTGCATCCTCAGATATTGGACAGGTGAAGGGTGAGACACTTGATCAAGGAATTGTGGTTACTGCAGTTTCAGTGCCTGCTGACTCTGGCTGTAGCCAAAGTGTGGGCAAGGTGTCACACAGGAAGGTTGTTAGGGGTGCTTGGAGGAGGTCTGCTGTCCATCCTCTATGTGATCCAGGTGTGTCTTCCTGTGCCACTCGATGTATGATTAGAGCTGTCATGGAGGCACAGGCATGTCCCTATAGGTCCTCCAGAGAAATGCTTAGGGTTGTAGATGTGGTGCAGGCTGATATGCATGACTGCTTCCTCCATGTTGCTGATTCAATGGATTGGATGAATGACACATTGGAACGTGCAGTGTCTGTAATGGAAGAACTGTTGGTAGGGGGATGGCATCCTCTTGGGCATAAGTCAGCCACATCTACTATTATTGATATAGCTGTGCACAATCATGCTCCCATAGTGGCATTACTTCCACTGCTCCATCAGTGGTTAAGGTGTCCACACCCAGATGTGGCAGACCTTGGGTTCTTGTCTTGGGCATCCTCATGAGGAGCTCATCCAGCAGACATCAGTCATGTTCATGTAGCAGCAGTGCATCTGAATGTGGTTGTGGACATGCCAGTGCAAATCCTGGCAGAGCCAGTTCTCATGGTTGGGTACAGCAACAATGAACTGGCACCTCTACCATGCATGGATCACACTTGTCCAACATACCAAGATGTCTGCTTGTCTGTGTTTATGCAGACACTCACACACCAATTTACCTGGAGGACCCATGCAAACACTTACAACAATTACATGGTTCAACTGTGAAGCTTAAAGCTCATTTTGTCTCACTGGCTATTTGTTACTTTATCCGAATCTTTAGCAGGGCGACTGACGTGATCCCTGGGGTGAATTTCCTTTCTCCCATCCAATCGTCAAGGTTCCTCTTGAAGAGGTCCAAAGAGGCACTCTGCTTGACATGTATGGGCAATCTATTCCAGAGTCTGGGAGTCTCTGGGTCAGGAACCTATCCCTCCAGCATGTTTTGTTTATTGTGATGACAAGGTTTAGATCCCTGGAGCGTGTAGCTCTGAAGGATTGGGATTTCTTTAAGTGTAGCATGTCCAACAGCTCTGGGTTTGATGTCAGAGTATTGGCAGATTCTGATGATGATGGTGGCCAAACAGATGCACAGTCAGGGGGTGCTGATATTGAATCTGACATTCAGCCATCCTCTGTAATTCCATCGACACAGCCAGTAGGCCTATACCAACTCATTCCAGTGCATCCTCAGATATTGGACAGGTGAAGGGTGAGACACTTGATCAAGGAATTGTGGTTACTGCAGTTTCAGTGCCTGCTGACTCTGGCTGTAGCCAAAGTGTGGGCAAGGTGTCACACAGGAAGGTTGTTAGGGGTGCTTGGAGGAGGTCTGCTGTCCATCCTCTATGTGATCCAGGTGTGTCTTCCTGTGCCACTCGATGTATGATTAGAGCTGTCATGGAGGCACAGGCATGTCCCTATAGGTCCTCCAGAGAAATGCTTAGGGTTGTAGATGTGGTGCAGGCTGATATGCATGACTGCCTCCTCCATGTTGCTGATTCAATGGATTGGATGAATGACACATTGGAATGTGCAGTGTCAGTAATGGAAGAACTGTTGGTAGGGGGATGGCATCCTCTTGGGCATAAGTCAGCCACATCTACTATTATTGGTATAGCTGTGCACAATCATGCTCCCATAGTGGCATTACTTCCACTGCTCCATCAGTGGTTAAGGTGTCCACACCCAGATGTGACAGACCTTGGGTTCTTGTTTTGGGCATCCTCATGAGGGGAGCTCATCCAGCAGACATCAGTCATGTTCATGTAGCAGCAGTGCATCTAACTGTGGTTGTGGACATGCCAGTGCAAATCCTGGCAGAGCCAGTTCTCATGGTTGGGTACAGCAACAATGAACTGGCACCTCTACCATGCATGGATCACAATTGTCCAACATACCAAGATGTCTGCTTGTCTGTGTTTATGCAGACACTCACACACCAATTTTACCTGGAGGACCCATGCAAACACTTACAACAATTACATGGTTCAACTGTGAAGCTTAAAGCTCATTTTGTCTCACTGGCCATTTGTTACTTTATCCGAATCTCTAGCAAGGTGACTGACGTGATCCCTGGGGTGAATTTCCTTTCTCCCATCCAATCGTCAAGGTTCCTCTTGAAGAGGTCCAAAGAGGCACTCTGCTTGACATGTATGGGCAATCTATTCCAGAGTCTGGGAGTCTCTGGGTCAGGAACCTATCCCTCCAGCATGTTTTGTTTATTGTGATGACAAGGTTTAGATCCCTGGAGCATGTAGCTCTGAAGGATTGGGATTTCTTTAAGTGTAGCATGTCCAACAGCTCTGGGTTTGATGTCAGAGTATTGGCAGATTCTGATGATGATGGTGGCCAAACAGATGCACAGTCAGGGGGTGCAGATATTGAATCTGACATTCAGCCATCCTCTATAATTCCATCGGACACAGCCAGTAGGCCTACACCAACTCATTCCAGTGCATCCTCAGATATTGGACAGGTGAAGGGTGAGACACTTGATCAAGGAATTGTGGTTACTGCAGTTTCAGTGCCTGCTGACTCTGGCTGTAGCCAAAGTGTGGGCAAGGTGTCACACAGGAAGGTTGTTAGGGGTGCTTGGAGGAGGTCTGCTGTCCATCCTCTATGTGATCCAGGTGTGTCTTCCTGTGCCACTCGATGTATGATTAGAGCTGTCATGGAGGCACAGGCATGTTCCTATAGGTCCTCCAGAGAAATGCTTAGGGTTGTAGATGTGGTGCAGGCTGATATGCATGACTGCCTCCTCCATGTTGCTGATTCAATGGATTGGATGAATGACACATTGGAACGTGCAGTGTCTGTAATGGAAGAACTGTTGGTAGGGGGATGGCATCCTCTTGGGCATAAGTCAGCCACATCTACTATTATTGATATATCTGTGCACAATCATGCTCCCATAGTGGCATTACTTCCACTGCTCCATCAGTGGTTAAGGTGTCCACACCCAGATGTGGCAGACCTTGGGTTCTTGTTTTGGGCATCCTCATGAGGGGAGCTCATCCAGCAGACATCAGTCATGTTCATGTAGCAGCAGTGCATCTGACTGTGGTTGTGGACATGCCAGTGCAAATCCTGGCAGAGCCAGTTCTCATGGTTGGGTACAGCAACAATGAACTGGCACCTCTACCATGCATGGATCACACTTGTCCAACATACCAAGATGTCTGCTTGTCTGTGTTTATGCAGACACTCACACACCAATTTTACCTGGAGGACCCATGCAAACACACACAACAATTACATGGATCAACTGTGAAGCTTAAAGCTCATTTTGTCTCACTGGCCATTTGTTACTTTATCCGAATCTCTAGCAAGGCGACTGACGTGATCCCTGGGGTGAATTTCCTTTCTCCCATCCAATCGTCAAGGTTCCTCTTGAAGAGGTCCAAAGAGGCACTCTGCTTGACAAGTATGGGCAATCTATTCCAGAGTCTGGGGAGTCTCTGGGTCAGGAACCTATCCCTCCAGCATGTGTTGTTTATTGTGATGACAAGGTTTAGATCCCTGGAGCGTGTAGCTCTGAAGGATTGGGATTTCTTTAAGTGTAGCATGTCCAACAGCTCTGGGTTTGATGTCAGAGTATTGGCAGATTCTGATGATGATGGTGGCCAAACAGATGCACAGTCAGGGGGTGCAGATATTGAATCTGACATTCAGCCATCCTCTGTAATTCCATCGGACACAGTCAGTAGGCCTACACCAACTCATTCCAGTGCATCCTCAGATATTGGACAGGTGAAGGGTGAGACACTTGATCAAGGAATTGTGGTTACTGCAGTTTCAGTGCCTGCTGACTCTGGCTGTAGCCAAAGTGTGGGCAAGGTGTCACACAGGAAGGTTGTTAGGGGTGCTTGGAGGAGGTCTGCTGTCCATCCTCTATGTGATCCAGGTGTGTCTTCCTGTGCCACTCGATGTATGATTAGAGCTGTCATGGAGGCACAGGCATGTTCCTATAGGTCCTCCAGAGAAATGCTTAGGGTTGTAGATGTGGTGCAGGCTGATATGCATGACTGCCTCCTCCATGTTGCTGATTCAATGGATTGGATGAATGACACATTGGAACATGCAGTGTCTGTAATGGAAGAACTGTTGGTAGGGGGATGGCATCCTCTTGGGCATAAGTCAGCCACGTCTACTATTATTGATATAGCTGTGCACAATCATGCTCCCATAGTGGCCTTACTTCCACTGCTCCATCGGTGGTTAAGGTGTCCACACCCAGATGTGGCAGACCTTGGGTTCTTGTTTTGGGCATCCTCATGAGGGGAGCTCATCCAGCAGACATCAGTCATGTTCATGTAGCAGCAGTGCATCTGACTGTGGTTGTGGACATGCCAGTGCAAATCCTGGCAGAGCCAGTTCTCATGGTTGGGTACAGCAACAATGAACTGGCACCTCTACCATGCATGGATCACACTTGTCCAACATACCAAGATGTCTGCTTGTCTGTGTTTATGGAGACACTCACACACCAGTTTTACCTGGAGGACCCATGCAAACACACACACAACAATTACATGGTTCAACTGTGAAGCTTAAAGCTCATTTTGTCTCACTGGCTATTTGTTACTTTATCCGAATCTCTGCCTGCTTGTCTTTCTTACTCACACATACTCACTGACCTTTTGTGTCAGCCAAGCCCCCCCTCCCCCACAGCACCCTGTACAAGTGAAGATAACTGTGCCATATCTATATTTTGGATTCAAGGATACATAACATTTGTGTCTGATACTCAGGGTGCATAGCTGACTTAGTACTTAGTATATTTGTGTTTGTGATGTTGTTTTGATAATTGCACATTTGACATATTTTGGTATGAGTAAGTTTGCCAGTTGATACAATCAAACATTTTTTTGTGTCCGTATTTTTTACAGAATCATAGGATCATAGAAGATTACTAGGCTATTGACCTGGAGGTCATTTCAAGCCTAGCAGTTTCATCCCAATGTAACACCATAGAAATGTTAGTTAATACCCAAGATTGGATTTAGTAATGGCTGACCATGTCCAGGAGGGCTGTGGATGCTATCCTCAGCAAGAATTTATAGTGCCCCATTTACTCATCCAGGTTTCTCTTAAATAATGTCAAAGAGGTGCTCTGTTTTACATGAATAAAAAGGTTATTCCAAAGATGCAGCAGTTGCTGGAGATAAATTTGCCCTTCCAGCATGTCCTGTTTAAGTCACAAGACATATATAGGTCCCTGGAACAGGTAGCCCTAGTCCCCTTTGATTTACAGCTATGCAAGTTCATTAGGTTTGGATCTGAGATTGCTCTGTAAGCCGGGCATAAGTCTCCCCTATGAAATCTATATGCTACAGAGTATAGTGACAGAGACTTCAGCTGGTCTGTGTAAGGCACTTGCTGAAGTCCCTTAGTCTTCTTTGTTAGAAACCTCTAAGGTCTCTCCAATTGCTGCAGGTGCTTTGTACGGTACATGCCAATGGGGGCATTATACTCAATTATGGGCCAGATTAGTGTTGAGTATAGAGGGGTTAGAATCTCTTTTACCCTCAAGGTGATGCCTTTATTAATGAAGTGTGCTATGTAGAAAGCCTTCTTTACTACAGTAGAGACATGGTGGTCGAAGTTAAGGTCGCAGTCAACTTGTGATCCCAGGTCCCTTACCACTTCATGGGTACTTAGGGTATTGTTATTGATTTGATAGTGTGAATGGACATTGTGCCAAAGGGAATAATGATGCATTTCTTTGCATTCAGTTTGAGACCATGACTAAAACACCTGTCATTGGTCTGTGTAAGATCTTCCTGGAGTATTCTGATATCTTTTGGGGATTCAATAATTTCACCCAGTTTGCAGTCATCAACAGTCTTGGTCAGCTACAACCCCTTAGTTTTCACCTGAACTGCTGAGAAGTATATACCAAATATTAGGGGGCCCAGCACTGACTCCTGTGGCACCCCACTGGTAACAGGTCTATGGGTTGATGTGGAGTCACCCACTTTGATAGTGTGTGTCTGGTATGTGAGCCAGTTGGCAACCCATCTTACAATGAAGGGGTTTACATTCAGTTTGCTAAATTTATCAGTTTTGCCTAATATGGGATTGTGTCTAAAGCCTTTGTCAAGTTGAGGTTTGCTGTGTGCACAGACTTACTCTCGTCAATGACCCTGGTCACATTTTTTAAAAAATCCACCAGATTTAACAGGCAGGTTCTGCCCTTGAAGAAGCCAAATTGGGTAGGCTCCAGGGTTTGGAAGTCACCTATGTCTTTATGAGGTTTATAATGATATGTTCCATGGTCTTACAGATGAGGCTGGTCAGGCTTATGGGTCTGTAATTCCCTGAGTCTGTTGCTAGGCAATCTTTTTGGAGGGGAATAACTGTTGCTTTTCTCCATTCTAGGGAACAAAGCCTGTGGTTAGACTATGATTGAAAAGGGTAATTAATGGTGATGCCAGCTCATGATTTATCCTGCTTAGAAGACAGCCTGGGATGCTGTCTGGTACCATAGAGGCTGTATTTTCTGTCTTGGACAAGGCTTTGATGACCTCTTCTTCAGATATGTAGGGTGGGGAGAGTTTGCGGGAAGGTTTATGATAGGTTTGGTGGAGGTAACGTAGTGAAATTTTCACCAAACCTATTGGCTAGCAGGTTTGTTATCTCTGTGGGGTCAGTGAGTGTGATACCATCGGTCACTAATTCGGCACATGCTGGGGTCCTACCCTTTGGGTTACGTACATAGCTCTAAAAGGCCTTATGGTTATCCTTGGTTGTGCTTGCTAAGTTTTTCTTGAAGAAACCTTTAGAGGATTTGACAAGTTGTCTTATTTGCCTGTTGAGGCTGAAGAGGGTGCTTTTCCATTGATGGGGTCTTGCCTTTGTTTTCTTGGAAAGCAACATTTTGCATTTATTATAAAGTTTGTTGATGCTGGATGCCCACCATGGTGGCTTGTTTTTTACTTGGGGCTCTGGCTTTGATTCTTTCTGGTACAGCCAAGTCTATACATCTAAGCAAGTGATAGTACAGAGCTTTAGTGTAAGCTTTGGTGTAGTTACCACTTCCAGCTGGGGGTGGGGCTTGGAATGCATTTATACCTTCACCTAGGAGGGTATAGCTTGCCTTGATGAAGTTGTTTAGTCTGATTTCACCCTTTGTGAGTTCTGGTGTTAGTATTAGCTTGAAGGTGATTGATTTGTGGTCAGATTTAACTAATGAGGGTCTGACAGTTGTGGTAGTGCATCTGTTTGACATGTTAGTGAGAACCAGATCTAGTGTATTTGTTCCTCTTGTCAGGGTATGTAAAATTTGTTCCAGAGCATTTGAGTTAACAAAGTCAAGGAACCTTTGCCTTAGTGAGTTAGGGGCTAGCATAGGTTTCCCAGTTGATAGTGAGATAATTGAAATTTCCCATAACCAGAGTGTTCGGTAATATTTGGATTCTCTCCAATTTGGTTAAGTAGGCTTTGTGCACGTCATGACTCATGGAGGGATATCTATAACTGGCTATGACTTGAATGGGGGTCTTACCCACAGTAAGCTGAACATGAAGTAACTCCATGGAGTTGCCCAGTCTAACTAGACGGGAGGTGAATTTATCTCTAATATAGATACAACCACCACCTCCTTTTATTCTCACATGTTCATTTTGTGGTCTGAAGGTGTAGAAGGCATTGTAGCCTTGCAAGGTTGGGGTAGTCTTTGAGGCCTTGAACCAGGTTTCCGTGACTGCACAGACATCTACATCTCCCAGTGATAAAGTGTTTCAAGGGTGTGCAGTTTTTGGTTTAAGCTCCTAGCGTTGAGCAGCATGACCCTTATGTTGTTACTTTTGGCAAATTTCACATCAGTAAGTTTATTTTCAAGCCCTTGCCTAAAAAAGGAACTATGGGGAGGCAAGAGCCTTTGCCAGCAGCTGAAAGCCAACAGGTGCCAGGTGTAAACCGTATCTAGCAAAGCAGCGAGGTTTGTCGACCATGGCTTCCCAGGCTGACAGGAACTGGATCCCCTTGGAATTACACCAAAAACTAAGCCAATTATTGAAATCAATCATTTTTTGTTTATACTGTGGCATCATTCTAAGTGAGGGTAGTATGCTGCTCAAGGTTAGGGACATACCTATCTGAGACAGGCAGCTCAATTATTTCTCTCTCTTCATATAGTCCAATGAGGTATGTCTCAGGTCGTTCACACCAACATGAACTATGACAAAGTCATAATGGTACTTGTTGCTGAGAGACCTGAGTGCAAGTGTGATCTGATGAATCCTGGCACTGGACAGACAGCTGACTGTGACTTTCTCCTTGTCAAGTCTGGTGAGTGGAACATCCGTGTGTCTCACTATGGAGTCTCCAATGACAAGAAAAATTGGTTTATGAGTGTTACACCTTACGGGCTTGGTAGGTGAGACACTGGTGTTGTTATGTGTCTTGGGTGCTGTGGAAGCTGTGTTAGTTGTAGCAGTCTCTTGCTTTGGAGGTCTCTGGTGTTTTGGAGAGGAATTTCAGAGAACCTCCACATATGTTGATTTACGTGCTGGATGCATACTATGTGTATGAGTAGTGACACTATGTGCATAAGTAGTGATACTATGTGTATGAGTAGTGATACTGTGTGTATGAGTAGTGATACTATGTGCATAAGTAGGTATACTATGTGTATGAGTAGTGATACTATGTACATAAGTAGTGATACTACATGCATAAGTAGTGATACTATGTGCATGAGTAGTGATACTATGTGTATGAGTAGTGATACTACGTGCATGAGTAGTGATACTATGTGTATGAGTAGTGATAATATGTGCATAAGTAGTGATACTATGTGCATGAGTAGTGATATGTGCATGAGTAGTGATACTACATGCATAGGTAGTGATACTATGTGCATGAGTAGTGATACTATGTGTATGAGTAGTGATACTATGTGCATAAGTAATGATACTATGTGCATGAGTAGTGATACTATGTGCATGAGTAGTGATACTACATGCATAAGTAGTGATACTATGTGCCTGCGTAGTGATACTATGTGTGTAAGTAGTGATACTATGTGCATGAGTAGTGGTACTATGTTCATTAGTAGTGATGCTATGTGTATGAGTAGTGATACTATGTGCATAAGTAGTGATACTATGTGTATGAGTAGTGATACTATGTGCATATGTAGTGGTGGGTGAGTTGACAACCTCTTCTGTGTTACTGTTTTGAGTGTGAGAGAGCATGCATGCATTCAAGATTCTTGGCATAGATACATCTCTCACTCTGAGTTGTTAGCAGAGGATTGTCGGTGTACATGAGGCAATTGCTACACTGCCTCAAGAGACCCAAGTCAACATGTTTGACAGGAGAAACAAGAGTTGTCCAACTGTCCACAGGGCTAGGTTGAAGACTGTTGTCTCTAAGGGGTGCTTTCTAGGATGGATCAAGGAGGAGCACAGTGATTGGATATTTCCGCCTGGGTTTTTTGTTGGTAGTTTAATAGGTTACACCTCACTAGCAGTATTTCTTTGACCTTGAAAGTGCTACGGATGAGGGCAACACTAATGTGCTACAGCTGGCTGTATCTAAGGGAAAAACTGTTGAATTAATTTGTCCGGCTATGGTGCACAACTGCGGGTTGTTAATTCTGAAAGTGAAATGTGTCTCACTACTTTGTAACTTCTCTTTAATGATTTTCCAGTACAAAAGTATGATGTTAAACTGAGGACATTCAGTGACCATCAATACTTTTGAGAGGTACAAATGTGTAAATCTTTGATGCCTGAAGTCTACTACTTGACAGAGAACACATGCAGTCACATAAGTCTCTGCTGTCACATGTTAAGTCATTTCTGTACAAATCACCCACCTTCTACTTGCTTACATTATCAAGTAACAACATGCAAGGATATGCCATTCATTCGTATTATTAACAATACATACCAGGTTTAAAACTTACTTTGTGAATCTAGCAGTTCTGGGCTGAGTCTGTCTGATATTAGCAGTACACAGACATTACATGGGTGTGTAAAAGTTGTGAAAGTTGCCTGGCATCAATGTTACTATATGTATGTGCATAGGATGAAGGTTTTAGCCCCTTAGGTGGTGAATGAGTATGCTGTGGTTTGCCTCTTGGCCAATGAGAGGGCATATTGAACATGTCTACATCTGCCTACACCTACAGCAGCTGTTGGTCACCTCTCTGACTCCTCATCTGCTGTGACGCTACAGTGACCTTGCCATTAGTGATAGAATGTGTGCCTCTTCTGCTTGATCCTGCTGATGTTGCTTTCTCAAGACGATGTTGAGTACCAGGCACAAATATTTCAGTACTTGTACATGGATTGTACTGCATTGCTCCCCCACATATATCTTGGCACTGGAACAGTGACTTCAGTAGCCCAAACACATGTTCTATGATATTTCTGGTTTGAGCCTCTGCCTCATTATGGCATTCTTCAGCCACTATGTGTGTATTTCTGATGGGCGTCACCAGCCATGGGTTCATAGGTTCATAGAGTAGTACTAAGCTAAATGCCCTTGCGAGCCATTTTAAGCCTAGCCAATTATCCCTTGTGAGACTCAAACCCTGTACCTTGTGTTTGTAAGGCAAACACCTTAACCATTAGGCCACCCTCCTCCCCCCTGTCCAGTGCATAACCTGCATCTCCCTGGAGGACTTATTTGAACCATGTCAGGGGCATTGCTAATATTTTATTATTGCTAAACTTCTGTCTTCACTGCATAGTGGGCTTTAGGCACCAGTGAACTCTGCTGTCACTGGGGGACCCCTGTTCCTGGGGGGCCCCCAAACACAGCAAGTTATCTTACTTTGATATTTTGTAACATGTCTGTCAAACCAACAAAAGCTAGTACAGCAGTCTTGTAAACTTAATAAACCAGGTGGGTAATAATGTCTATTTATATCTCCTTTAAAATTCAAAAATATATTTGGTTATAGTAACAGCGTTTTATCAAGCAAGAGCTTTCACAATTCCATTAAATATTTTACCATTAACATAGTTCCCATGGTTTAGTTAACCCCTGCTGGTGGACATTACACTAAAACTAACAACATAGCCAGCTTCTAGTACCTGCAATCCTGTGGCTGCAAGGGTCCACCTTAATCATCCTTCACTGAGAGGGGACCCCACAAAAGCTGCTGCTGGTTGGGGAAAATGAGAAGAAAAATGTATTAATGCCATGATTATTCTGTTTAACCTGAACAGGCTGTGCTATGACTCTGTTAGGATAACGCTGATAATGAACATGAGCAAGGCAAGCACTAGAGAGGTCAGCAGCCCAGTGACCAGTGTCCATGCAGACCATGGGTTTTAAGAAGAGCTAATACTTCTGATCTTCATGGATGGTTTTCTCTTTTAGGGAGTTTTATAAATACTTGCAGAATATCGGAGACTGTAACTCTCAACTTCTTCACTGAAGAATTCAGTCCAATAGCAATAATAACTGAGTAAAGGCTGAAAATCAGGAACACATTTTAAACATTACTGTGTGTGTGTGTGTGTGTGTGTGTGTGTGTGTATGTGTCTGTGTGTGTGTGTGTGTGTGTGTGTGTGTGTGTGTGTGTGTGTGTGTGTGTGTGTGTGTGTGTGTGTGTGTGTGTGTGTGTGTCTGTGTGTCTGTGTGTGTGTGTGCACGTGTGTGTGTGTGTGTGTGTGTGTGTGTGTGTGTGTGTGTGTGTGTGTAAAAATGTTAGTGAGCTTTATCTGTGCACACGCAATAATGCCAGGACACATGCATTATTCTGTTGTCAGTAAAAACTGCATCTAACAAGAAATTATATTTCAAAAGGTCATCAAATATATCCCAGAACATTCAGACACTTAGATCTTCTAAAACTCTGAGGGATCCCTACTCCCCAGACTGTATAAATGGATACAAGGGGCTCCCTTAATCATCCTTGACTGTGTGGGGGCCCCAAAACACTGTTGATTGAGGAAAAATCAGAAGGAAAAAAATATGTTAATTTTCTGATTATGCTCTTTAACCTGAACAGGGCTGTGATATGACACTGTTAGGATAAAGCTGATAATGGCCTCTGCTCTAAACTGCACCCATTCTAAAACCAGCCCCATTTAGATGTGTGTGTACAGAAAGCTGCTGTAGGTTATATGGGGGGTTGTGGTGTTATTCCTCACAGGCAAATCTTAGAGGTGTGCACATGAGGCCAATAAGATTTGCTACCATATGGTCCATGTTCACAACACATTTTGAGCTAAAACATTGACTCAGATATTCAAAATGGAATGTTAACAAGGTCAGAATCTGACAAACTTCGTAATGTGACTTCAACCATTCTTGACATCCATAGACTGATGTCGAACACTGCATACCAAGGGACAAAACTATGTAGCAGGGGCAAGACCCTCTGTGCCCCCGATGTGGAGGACTGCGCTGTCACACCCCCGCAGATTAAATATTCCTACTTCGAGATTGCACTACACTGGGGAAAAGGCCAAATTTCCTGAACCACACTGGACAGTGATCTTGTCAGAAGGCCGACCACATATGTGCAAATGCACACTGCATTCGCTAACCAAAGACTCGCATGAATGAAGGTTTGACAACACGGGTTCAGCCAATCAAATTTTGGCATCCTGTGGTCGTCAGACCTTCACCTAGAATTATGACAGTAAACTAGTCACTAAAGCTTGTGTTTGGGCTGAGGACAGTGTGGTCATTGTTTCTTTTGCTTTTCTCACATACCTCAGAGGTGTACAAAGAAGGTTACTACAGCTTGTGCAGGAACAAAGTAGAATACGTTACTATAATCATTATTTTTTTCCTTTCCTCACAATCACACTTAGGACACATACTCAGGTGGAAGCCTTTGACAGTTTGGGTTGCGGAGTGAGGAGACATACAATGTATATGTATATCAGCAGGCTCTTAAAATACGTGACTGTGACAATTTAAACCTCTGTCTTCATCACAGTCTAACACCAGAGGCATGCATAAGCAGTCTTTTGGGGGGGATTGGGAGGCAGGCAGTTCCCTGATAGGACCTGTGTATCCAGACAACAAAGGATAGTTAGTTTATTGCAAGCTACTGTTTTGTCATCTTTGATCATTAACCCTGGGTACAACACATGTCTTCCTTGAAAGAAAAAAAAAACATAAAACTGAAATTATTTTCTTATTTCCTAAATGGTTATTACTGTACTGTCTTGGTCAGGAAATGTATGTTGAAAGGATGCAATGAAAACTAAAGCTAAACAGCAACACAACTTCTTTACTTAATCATAATTTCTGTTCAAGCCATTATTGGATGAAAAGGTGTGTAAAAAGAAATAAATTAAAATGCACTTCAGAGCATGTAGCATCTTGAAAAAGCTGAAAAGTAAGACAAAATGTGAGAAAAGTAAGAAATAAAGTAATGTGCATAGTATGCGAAGCCCAAGATGGGGGGGACGGGGGACTGGAGGCTATTGTGTATATGGGGAAGGTCTGAAACTGTAGGCCTAGGTTTATAGGTTGGTACTTGGCTATCAGCCCTAGGGCCTATACAAGCCTAGCCATAACAATTCCCTGGCTATTTCTTCCCACAATATTTACTTCCCTGGTCCCCTGTCTAGCAGGGCGACTGACGTGATCCCCGGGGTAAATTTCCTATCTCCCATCCAGTCATCAAGGTTCCTTTTGAAGAAGGCCAAGGAGGTGCTCTGCTTGACATGTATGGGCAGTCTATTCCAGAGTATGGGGAGTCTCTGGGTCAGGAATCTATCCCTCCAGCATGTTTTGTTCATTGTGATGACAAGGTTTAGGTCCCTGGAGCATGTGGCTCTGATTGTTTGGGATTTCTTTAAGTGTAGCATGTCCAAAAGCTCTTTGTTTCACATGACCTTGTATTTTAAGCAGAGATCGCCTCTGAGTAGACAATATGCGACAGAGTATAGCTGGTACAGGGCACCATTTCACCTAAGTCCAGACCTGTACTTAAAAGTTGCTGCAATATATCATTGCTGCAACTAAATGGCAGTAACTGTAAATGTCCCTTTGTGAGATGGGCCATCACAGTGTAGTACACAAGTCTTGTAATGTAAGAATATTGTAGATAAAGGTCAGTCTGTACATACTACTCCTAAAAGTTTGCAGCATGAACTAAAAGGTTGTTTAGGAAGGGTGGCAGTGACAGGGTGATACATAGACTGGAAGTGCCTAGGGGGCCCCCAGCTTGACATCTGCTGGGGGCCCCCAAAATGCTAACACCGGTCCTGCTTCCCTGACATAATTCCATGACTCTGATTCCTCTCTTGTTTGTGGACTTCTCTGAATGGTAGAGGGAGCATGGAAAAAACGTAGGTTCTTTACTCACTCTAGTGGTTAATTCATTGGTTTTTCTTCTCGCTCCTGGCTCTAAAGATGTAATCGATGTATTCTCGTTGACATGGTTACTGATCTTTAATTCATTAGAAAGCTATGATGTTTTTATATTTTTTATATTCTTATATTGTTTCATAGGAATGTTTATGACGTCTTACTAGGAATTCATGTACTAAGTTTTATACTGAATACAAACGGTTATTTTTTCCTTTTATTAGTGTTTTAATTAATGTCTCATTTTGATAGGTTGTTTTATGTTATTTAAATGGATGGTTATTTCTGGTTTGATTCAGTCTGAAGAAGCGCTCAAGCTGGAATGCGAAAGTGCTAACTTATTAGAACTATACTTTGTGGAATAAAGATTTTTTTGTGCTTATACCATGTTGTCACCCTCTGGGTCTTTTTTTTATATTAAATGAAGTCGAGCCTTCAGTTTTGGAAAAAAAGTTATGGAATTTGTACATTTAAAATGCACATCTGAAAATTCCATTAAGATGATCAGATAATTTTTCTTTGTCACATTCATTAATTTTATTCAATGCTCCAGTTCCTTATTAGGTACCAAGGTCACATGATCCATTGTTGTCATCTGTCTTAGCTATTGTTAGAAAGGTTATAATGAAGAATTACCTTCTACTGCTAGAACTACTGTCATACCTATCCCTCCAAACCCTACAAACCAAACTATGTTCTCCTTTCATCCTGTTCCTACTTCTTACATCAAATCTCTTCTTCTTAAGCTCAAACCCTGCTCTCCCTCTAATGACAATCTACCTCCTACCTTCCTCAAACTTGCCGCTGAATCTGTTGCCTATCCTATATCCATACTAATCAATAGATCTATTCAAGAAGCCACCGTGCCTACCCTGTGGAAATCCTTCTTCACTATTCCTCTGCACAAAGGTGGGAACTCCACTGACCCTGGCAACTACCGACCCATTGTCATTCTATCCCCCCTATCAAAGATACTTGAAAAATGCATTCACTCTCAGCTTCTTAATCACCTCCTCCAGCATAACCTTCTCACTTCTACCCAGCATGGCTTCCGTCCCAACCACAGCACAACCACTGCCCTCCTATCCTTTACCCATACCATTAGCGAAGCCCTAGATAACAACAAACTCATATCCTGTCTTTTCCTTGACCTTTCTAAAGTTTTCGATACAGTCTCTCATACTGTTACTTTCTAAACTTGCTAAACTTAGACTATCCTCTTCCTCCCTTGTTTGGTTCTGTAGCTACCTATCCCGGCAGACAACAATCCGCCAAATGGCTCTCATCATTTTCACCTTTCCTTCCTGTCCCAACTGGAGTACCTCAAGACTCCATCTTAGGTCATTTCCTATTCAATGTCTTCATCAATGATCTGTATACATCTTGCAATCAATTTTCTCTCATCCAATATGCTGATGACTCTACACTGATCTCTACCTCAAATAATATCTCCGAACTCCACACCCTGAACCAACATGGATTTCTATCCACTGAAAAATGACTGTCTGATAATCTACTTATTCTTAACCCTAAAAAGACTAAACTCCTACTTCTCTGTCCCCGACCTCTACTAACCAGAAATCTACCTTTTCTATTAAATCCTCAAATAACACAATTATCCAACCTGATACCCACACAAAACTCCTGGGGGTCATCATTGACGATGACCTCAAATTCAACCTGCACATACTCCAATGTATTAAAAAAATCACCAGAAACTGGGGTAATTCTATCGTAACAAAAAATTTATAACCCCAATGGCCAGATTCACACTAGCACAAGCATACCTCCTCCCCTCCCTCCTATATGCTGCCCCAGTACTCACCAACATTCAAATCAAGCCCGTAAACAAACTCCAACAAACATACCACAAAATTGCAAGATTTATCCCAAACGCTCCACACAATGCACATCACTGCATTGCCCTAAACTCTCTGCAGTGGCTTGAGCTCCCCCATTAACTCCAGCTTTCTAAATTTCAAATGCTGCATCACATTCATTACAAACCTTCATCCTGCCCATCTCTGGCATTTTTTATCTCTACCTATATACCACCTCGAACCCTTCGAACATCTAACCAACAATTACTTGAAATCTACCAGCCAAAGAAAAATGTGGGCAATCTACTATACAATCATTCTGTTGCCCTTGCTTGGAAAAAACTGCCCTTAGAAATAAGTTCCATCACCCAATTATTACACTTTAGAAATGAATTAAAGCAATATCTGCTAAACTCCAAAACTTGTCCCTGCCAAGATCCAACATAGCTCCATTTCACCAACTATAATGTAGTAATTAAGTTCTCCCTCATCTCACTCCCACACCTCCATGTAAGATGGCAAGTGCTAAATCCTTTAATCAACAAACATACAGATTTCTGTAGTAAATCTTTATTTGCTATGTAAAAAATAATGTAAGTATTGTCTGATGCATGCATTCTACTATGTTCTTATTATTGCCGTGTAACTTATCTGTATTTGAATTTTTGCCGTCTGTCTCTCATATGTGTGTACAAAAAGAAACTAATAATACCGTTGTTAATTATTCGTTTTCTATAACTGCCTATTAATGGAGCTTTTCTCCTTAAGTCTCACTGAAAATGGGCCCCAAGCCCAGTTGGACCAACCCGGTTAACAAATGTCAATAAATAAATAAAATAAATAAGAACAGGAATAAAAAGACTTCATCCTTGTTTTTTGAATTTACAAGTATAGCGACCATGATTTCTAAAAGAGAAATATCTACAACCACGACGAGAACCACCAATATTACTTCTTCCTCTAATCCTTGGATAAAAGTAAAGGACTTATTAGACTTAAATGCAATCTTCCTAAACAAAAAATGCTTGCAAGAATACCCATCAGCAAAGTTTATCCTCAGCAAACCCAAATGCGCTCAACAAAAGCAACACCAAGCATCACATACAGCTTCAATCAGTGAAGCTTTAAGTACAAAGCCCATATGGCAAGCAAAAACACTTCCCAGGACTCTATAGGGGACTCCATTGTAAGAAATACTGATGCCGCTCTAATCAGGCTGAACAAGGAGAAGACAATGGTTCATCATAGGGGACTCCATTATAAGAGGTACTGATGTCCCTCTAACCAGGCTGAACAAGGACAAGATAATGGTTCATCATAGGGGACTCCATTATAAGAGGTATTGATGTCCCTCTAACCAGGCTGAACAAGGAGAAGATAATGGTTCATCAAAGGGGATTCCATTATAAGAGGTACTGATGTCCCTATAACCAGGCTGAACAAGGAGAAGATAATGGTTCATCATATGAGACTCCATTATAAGAGATACTGATATCCCTCTAACCAGGCTGAACAAGGAGAAGATAATGGTTCATCATAGGGGACTCCATTATAAGAGGTACAGATGTCCCTATAACCAGGCTGAACAAGGAGAAGATAATGGTTCATCATATGAGACTCCATTATAAGAGGTACTGATATCCCTCTAACCAGGCTGAACAAGGAGAAGATAATGGTTCATCATAGGGGACTCCATTATAAGAGGTACAGATGTCCCTCTAACCAGGCTGAATAAGGAGAATATAATGGTTTATCATAGGAGACTCCATTATAAGAGGTACTGATGTCCCTCTAACCAGACTGAATAAAGAGAAGATAATGGTTTATCATAGGGGACTCCATTATAAGAGGTACTGATGCCAATCTAACCAGGCTGAACAAGGAGAAGATAATGGTTCATCATAGGGGACTCCATTATAAGAGGTACTGATGTCCCTCTAACCAGGCTGAACAAGGACAAGATAATGGTTCATCATAGGGGACTCCATTATAAGAGGTACTGATGTCCCTCTAACCACACTGAATAAGGAGAAGATAATGGTTTATCATAGGGGACTCCATTATTAGAGGTACTGATGTCCCTATAACCAGGCTGAACAAGGAGAAGATAATGGTTCATCATAGGGGACTCCATTATAAGAGGTATTGATGTCCCTCTAACCAGGCTGAACAAGGAGAAGATAATGATTCATCATCGGGGACTCAATTATAAGAGGTACTGATGTCCCTCTAACCAGGCTGAACAAGGAGAAGACAATGGTTCATCATAGGGGACTCCATTATAAGAGGTGCTGATGTCCCTCTAACCAGGCTGAACAAGGAGAAGACAATGGTTCATCATAGGGGACTCCATTATAAGAGGTACAGATGTCCCTCTAACCAGACTGAACAAGGAGAAGATAATGGTTCATCATAGGAGACTCCATTATAAGAGGTACTGATGTCCCTCTAACCAGGCTGAATAAGGAGAATATAATGGTTTATCATAGGAGACTCCATTATAAGAGGTACTGATGTCCCTCTAACCAGGCTGAACAAGGAGAAGATAATGATTCATCATAGGGGACTCCATTATAAGAGGTACTGATGTCCCTCTAACCAGGCTGAACAAGGAGAAGATAATGGTTCATCATAGGAGACTCCATTATAAGAGGTACTGATGTCCCTCAAACTAGGCTGAACAAGGAGAAGGTAATGGTTCATCATAGGAGACTCAATTATAAGAGGAACTGATGTCCCTCTAACCAGGCTGAACAAGGAGAAGATAGCGGTTCATCTTAGGTGACTCCATTATAAGAGGTACTGATGTCCCTCTAACCAGGCTGAACAAGGGAAGACAATGGTTCATCATAGGGGACTCCATTATAAAAGGTACTGATGTCCCTCTAACCAGACTGAACAAGGAGAAGATAATGGTTCATCATAGGGGACTCCATAATAAGAGGTACAGATGTCCCTCTAACCAGGCTGAACAAGGAGAAGGTAATTGTTCATCATAAGAGACTATTATAAGAGGTACTGATGTCCCTCTAACCAGGCTGAACAAGGAGAAGATAATGGTTCATCATAGGGGACTCCATTATAAGAGGTACTGATGTCCCTCTAACCAGGCTGAACAAGGAGAAGATAATGATTCATCATAGGGGACTCCATTATAAGAGGTGCTGATGTCCCTCTAACCAGGCTGAACAAGGAGAAGATAATGGTTCATCATAGGGGACTCCATTATAAGAGGTACTGATGTCCCTCTAACCAGGCTGAACAAGGAGAAGATAATGGTTCATCATAGGGACTCCATTATAAGAGGTACTGATGTCCCTCTAACCAGGCTGAACAAGGAGAAGATAATGGTTCATCATAGGGGACTCCATTATAAGAGGTACTGATGTCCCTCTAACCAGGCTGAACAAGGAGAAGATAATGGTTCATCATAGGGGACTCCATTATAAGAGGTACTGATGTCCCTCTAACCAGGCTGAACAAGGAGAAGATAATGGTTCATCATAGGGGACTCCATTATAAGAGGTACTGATGTCCCTCTAACCAGGCTGAACAAGGAGAAGATAATGGTTCATCATAGGGGACTCCATTATAAGAGGTACTGATGTCCCTCTAACCAGGCTGAACAAGGAGAAGATAATGGTTCATCATAGGGGACTCCATTATAAGAGGTACTGATGTCCCTCTAACCAGGCTGAACAAGGAGAAGATAATGGTTCATCATAGGGCACTCCATTATAAGAGGTACTGATGTCCCTCTAACCAGGCTGAACAAGGAGAAGATAATGGTTCATCATAGGAGACTCCATTATAAGAGGTACTGATGTCCCTCTAACCAGGCTGAACAAGGAGAAGATAATGGTTCATCATAGGGGACTCCATTATAAGAGGTACTGATGTCCCTCTAACCAGGCTGAACAAGGAGAAGATAATGGTTCATCATAGGGGACTCCATTATAAGAGGTACTGATGTCCCTCTAACCAGGCTGAACAAGGAGAAGATAATGGTTCATCATAGGAGACTCCATTATAAGAGGTACTGATGTCCCTCTAACCAGGCTGAACAAGGAGAAGATAATGGTTCATCATAGGGGACTCCATTATAAGAGGTACTGATGTCCCTCTAACCAGGCTGAACAAGGAGAAGATAATGGTTCATCATAGGGGACTCCATTATAAGAGGTACTGATGTCCCTCTAACCAGGCTGAACAAGGAGAAGATAATGGTTCATCATAGGGGACTCCATTATAAGAGGTACTGATGTCCCTCTAACCAGGCTGAACAAGGAGAAGATAATGGTTCATCATAGGGGACTCCATTATAAGAGGTACTGATGTCCCTCTAACCAGGCTGAACAAGGAGAAGATAATGGTTCATCATAGGGGACTCCATTATAAGAGGTACTGATGTCCCTCTAACCAGGCTGAACAAGGAGAAGATAATGGTTCATCATAGGGGACTCCATTATAAGAGGTACTGATGTCCCTCTAACCAGGCTGAATAAGGAGAAGATAATGGTTCATCATAGGGGACTCCATTATAAGAGGTACTGATGTCCCTCTAACCAGGCTGAACAAGGAGAAGATAATGGTTCATCATAGGGACTCCATTATAAGAGGTACTGATGTCCCTCTAACCAGGCTGAACAAGGAGAAGATAATGGTTCATCATAGGGGACTCCATTATAAGAGGTACTGATGTCCCTCTAACCAGGCTGAACAAGGAGAAGATAATGGTTCATCATAGGGGACTCCATTATAAGAGGTACTGATGTCCCTCTAACCAGGCTGAACAAGGACAAGGTAATGGTTCATCATAGGGGACTCCATTATAAGAGGTACTGATGTCCCTCTAACCAGGCTGAACAAAGAGAAGATAATTGTTCATCATAGGGGACTCCATTATAAGAGGTACTGATGTCCCTCTAACCAGCCTGAACAATGAGAAGATAATGGTTCATCATAGGGGACTCCATTAGAAGAGGTATTGATGTCCTTCTAACCAGACTAAACAAGGAGAAAATAATGGTTCATCATAGGGGACTCCATTATAAGTGGTACTGATGTCCCTCTAACCAGGCTGAACAAGGAGAAGATAATGGTTCATCATAGGGGACTCCATTATAAGAGGTACTGATGTCCCTCTAACCAGGCTGAACAAGGAGAGGATAATGGTTCATCATAGGGGACTCCATTATAAGAGGTACTGATGTCCCTCTAACCAGGCTGAACAAGGAGAAGATAATGGTTCATCATAGGGGACTCCATTATAAGAGGTACTGATGTCCCTCTAACCAGGCTGAACAAGGAGAAGATAATGGTTCATCATAGGGACTCCATTATAAGAGGTACTGATGTCCCCTAACCAGGCTGAACAAGGAGAAGATAATGGTTCATCATAGGGGACTCCATTATAAGAGGTACTGATGTCCCTCTAACCAGGCTGAACAAGGAGAAGATAATGGTTCATCATAGGGGACTCCATTATAAGAGGTACTGATGTCCCTCTAACCAGGCTGAACAAGGAGAAGATAATGGTTCATCATAGGGGACTCCATTATAAGAGGTACTGATGTCCCTCTAACCAGGCTGAACAAGGAGAAGATAATGGTTCATCATAGGGGACTCCATTATAAGAGGTACTGATGTCCCTCTAACCAGGCTGAACAAGGAGAAGATAATGGTTCATCATAGGGACTCCATTATAAGAGGTACTGATGTCCCTCTAACCAGGCTGAACAAGGAGAAGATAATGGTTCATCATAGGGGACTCCATTATAAGAGGTACTGATGTCCCTCTAACCAGGCTGAACAAGGAGAAGATAATGGTTCATCATAGGGGACTCCATTATATGAGGTACTGATGTCCCTCTAACCAGGCTGAACAAGGAGAAGATAATGGTTCATCATAGGGGACTCCATTATAAGAGGTACTGATGTCCCTCTAACCAGGCTGAACAAGGAGAAGATAATGGTTCATCATAGGGACTCCATTATAAGAGGTACTGATGTCCCTCTAACCAGGCTGAACAAGGAGAAGATAATGGTTCATCATAGGGGACTCCATTATAAGAGGTACTGATGTCCCTCTAACCAGGCTGAACAAGGAGAAGATAATGGTTCATCATAGGGGACTCCATTATAAGAGGTACTGATGTCCCTCTAACCAGGCTGAACAAGGAGAAGATAATGGTTCATCATAGGAGACTCCATTATAAGAGGTACTGATGTCCCTCTAACCAGGCTGAACAAGGAGAAGATAATGGTTCATCATAGGGGACTCCATTATAAGAGGTACTGATGTCCCTCTAACCAGGCTGAACAAGGAGAAGATAATGGTTCATCATAGGGGACTCCATTATAAGAGGTACTGATGTCCCTCTAACCAGGCTGAACAAGGAGAAGATAATGGTTCATCATAGGGGACTCCATTATAAGAGGTACTGATGTCCCTCTAACCAGACTGAACAAGGAGAAGATAATGGTTCATCATCAGGGACTCCATTATAAGAGGTACTGATGTCCCTGTAACCAGGCTGAACAAGGAGAAGATAATGGTTCATCATAGGGGACTCCATTATAAGAGGTACTGATGTCCCTCTAACCAGGCTGAACAAGGAGAAGATAATGGTTCATCATAGGGGACTCCATTATAAGAGGTACTGATGTCCCTCTAACCAGGCTGAACAAGGAGAAGATAATGGTTCATCATAGGGGACTCCATTATAAGAGGTACTGATGTCCCTCTAACCAGGCTGAACAAGGAGAAGATAATGGTTCATCATAGGGGACTCCATTATAAGAGGTACTGATGTCCCTCTAACCAGGCTGAACAAGGAGAAGATAATGGTTCATCATAGGGGACTCCATTATAAGAGGTACTGATGTCCCTCTAACCAGGCTGAACAAGGAGAAGATAATGGTTCATCATAGGGGACTCCATTATAAGAGGTACTGATGTCCCTCTAACCAGGCTGAACAAGGAGAAGATAATGGTTCATCATAGGGACTCCATTATAAGAGGTACTGATGTCCCTCTAACCAGGCTGAACAAGGAGAAGATAATGGTTCATCATAGGGGACTCCATTATAAGAGGTACTGATGTCCCTCTAACCAGGCTGAACAAGGAGAAGATAATGGTTCATCATAGGGGACTCCATTATAAGAGGTACTGATGTCCCTCTAACCAGGCTGAACAAGGAGAAGATAATGGTTCATCATAGGAGACTCCATTATAAGAGGTACTGATGTCCCTCTAACCAGGCTGAACAAGGAGAAGATAATGGTTCATCATAGGGGACTCCATTATAAGAGGTACTGATGTCCCTCTAACCAGGCTGAACAAGGAGAAGATAATGGTTCATCATAGGGGACTCCATTATAAGAGGTACTGATGTCCCTCTAACCAGGCTGAACAAGGAGAAGATAATGGTTCATCATAGGGGACTCCATTATAAGAGGTACTGATGTCCCTCTAACCAGGCTGAACAAGGAGAAGATAATGGTTCATCATAGGGGACTCCATTATAAGAGGTACTGATGTCCCTCTAACCAGGCTGAACAAGGAGAAGATAATGGTTCATCATAGGGGACTCCATTATAAGGGGTACTGATGTCCCTCTAACCAGGCTGAACAAGGAGAAGATAATGGTTCATCATAGGCGCTCCATTATAAGAGGTACTGATGTCCCTCTAACCAGACTAAACAAGGAGAAGATAATGGTTCATCATAGGGAACTCAATTATAAGTGGTACTGATGTCCCTGTAACCAGGATGAACAAGATAAGATAAAGGTTTATCATAGGTGATTCCATTATAAGAGGTTCTGATGTCCCTCTAACCATGTTGAACAAGGAGAAGATAATGGTTCATCATAGCGGACTCCATTATAAGAGGTACTGATGTCCCTCTAACCAGGCTGAACAAGGAGAAGATAATGGTTCATCATTGGGGACTCCATTATAAGAGGTACTGATGTCCCTCTAACCAGGCTGAACAAGGAGAAGATAATGGTTCATCATAGGGGACTCCATTATAAGAGGTACTGATGTCCCTCTAACCAGGCTGAACAAGGAGAAGATAATGGTTCATCATAGGGGACTCCATTATAAGAGGTACTGATGTCCCTCTAACCAGGCTGAACAAGGAGAAGATAATGGTTCATCATAGGGGACTCCATTATAAGAGGTACTGATGTCCCTCTAACCAGGCTGAACAAGGAGAAGATAATGGTTCATCATAGGGGACTCCATTATAAGAGGTACTGATGTCCCTCTAACCAGGCTGAACAAGGAGAAGATAATGGTTCATCATAGGGGACTCCATTATAAGAGGTACTGATGTCCCTCTAACCAGGCTGAACAAGGAGAAGATAATGGTTCATCATAGGGGACTCCATTATAAGAGGTACTGATTTCCCTCTAACCAGGCTGAACAAGGAGAAGATAATGGTTCATCATAGGGGACTCCATTATAAGAGGTACTGATGTCCCTCTAACCAGGCTGAACAAGGAGAAGATAATGGTTCATCATAGGGGACTCCATTATAAGAGGTACTGATGTCCCTCTAACCAGGCTGAACAAGGAGAAGATAATGGTTCATCATAGGGGACTCCATTATAAGAGGTACTGATGTCCCTCTAACCAGGCTGAACAAGGAGAAGATAATGGTTCATCATAGGGGACTCCATTATAAGAGGTACTGATGTCCCTCTAACCAGGCTGAACAAGGAGAAGATAATGGTTCATCATAGGGGACTCCATTATAAGAGGTACTGATGTCCCTCTAACCAGGCTGAACAAGGAGAAGATAATGGTTCATCATAGGAGACTCCATTATAAGAGGTACTGATGTCCCTCTAACCAGGCTGAACAAGGAGAAGATAATGGTTCATCATAGGAGACTCCATTATAAGAGGTACTGATGTCCCTCTAACCAGGCTGAACAAGGAGAAGATAATGGTTCATCATAGGAGACTCCATTATAAGAGGTACTGATGTCCCTCTAACCAGGCTGAACAAGGAGAAGATAATGGTTCATCATAGAGGACTCCATTATAAGAGGTACTGATGTCCCTCTAACCAGGCTGAACAAGGAGAAGGTAATGGGTTATCATAGGAGACTCCATTACAAGAGGTATTGATGTCCCTCTAACCAGGCTGAACAAGGAGAAGATAATGGTTCATCATAGGAGACTCCATTATAATAGGTATTGATGTCCCTCTAACCAGGCTGAACAAGGAGAAGATAATGGTTCATCATAGGGACTCCATTATAAGAGGTACTGATGTCCCCCTAACCAGGCAAAACAAGGAGAAGATAATGGTTCATCATAGGGGACTCCATTATAAGAGGTACTGATGTCCCTCTAACCAGACTGAACAAGGAGAAGGTAATGGTTCATCATAGGGGACTTGGTTATAAGACTTACTGATGTCCCTCTAACCAGGCTGAACAAGGAGAATATAATGGTTCATCATAGGGACTCCATTATAACAGTTACTGATGTCCCTCTAACCAGGCTGAACAAGGAGAAGATAATGGTTCATCATAGGGGACTCCATTATAAGAGGTACTGATGTCCCTCTAACCAGGCTGAACAAGGAGAAGGTAATGGTTCATCATAGGGGACTCCATTATAAGAGGTACTGATGTCCCTCTAACCAGGCTGAACAAGGAGAAGATAATGGTTCATCATAGGGGACTCCATTATAAGAGGTACTGATGTCCCTCTAACCAGGCTGAACAAGGAGAAGATAATGGTTCATCATAGGGGACTCCATTATAAGAGGTACTGATGTCCCTCTAACCAGGCTGAACAAGGAGAAGATAATGGTTCATCATAGGGGACTCCATTATAAGAGGTACTGATGTCCCTCTAACCAGGCTGAACAAGGAGAAGATAATGGTTCATCATAGGGGACTACATTATAAGAGGTACTGATGTCCCTCTAACCAGGCTGAACAAGGAGAAGATAATGGTTAGTTGCTTATCTGGAACCAGGATCCCCCATATTACACATGCACTCAAGTCACTACACCGCAGGTACCAGTATGAGTCCATCATAGTCCATATAGTTGTAAATGACCTGAGATGTACCTCCATAGACTATATGAAGAGAGACATTATAGATTTCTCTGACTGTGTAGCTCAGGCTGGCATGAGCCTCGCAGTGAGCAGCACATTACCTTCACCAAGGATGATGCCACAATACTTGTAAAAGATGATTGATTTTAACAATTGCTTTGGTTCCTGGTGTCATTCTAAGAGGATCCAATATTTGTCAGTATATGAAGACATGGTTAACAAGCCATGTTGCTTTGAGAAGGATGGTCTGCACCTGTCCCCCCTAGGCTTTTGAATACTGACTAAAACTTTATCCTCCCTCAAAGAGCATTTTTTAGACAATGCCAAACTGACAAACCTACTGGTTTAGAAAAAACAACTCAACTGAATCTGAAGGTGTTACTGATCAATGCCGGTAGACTAAACAAAAAGCTAAACTTCCTCCAAGCCCTAATCACCCTGGAGAATTTAGACGTCTGTGCAGTTACCAAGACATGGTTTAAAGCTGCAGAGAGTACCCCAGTAGAGCAATGTTTCAACTCCTTCCACACTTTTAGACCAGTAGCTGCACAGACAAGGGCTGTAGGTACGGGGGTCTTGATATACATCAACAGCAAGCAGACCCCTAGGTTCTTTAAAGAGGCTGATGTGCTGGAGTTTCTGAAATATGACCTATCAGGACCACTGGAGTTACTATTTAACTATAGTCTTAAAATAGACTTTGTGCCACTTGAACGGAGCACTGCAACTGTCATCCTTCTTCATAAGGGCAGACCATCAACAGATATTGGAAACTACAGACCTATTAGTCTGACAGGTCTTATATGCAAAGCCATGGAAAGGATTATCATGGAAATGATCAGCAAAGACATAAGAGACTTTCAGACACTGGATCCAGCCATGTCTGGCTTAGACAAGGGGAAGGTTATGTCTAATAAATTCGGTGGACGGTTTATTATTAAACTTTACATTGGCACTTATGCAAAGCTGGGAAGGTTAAAAGGCTATTTTTAAGTTCTAGTAATGCTGCTCCAGAAAATGTTTGAATCCACATTAGAAAATGGTAGAGCATGCATTTGTTAATGTGGAATCGACATTCTGATAACAGATCTCACTACAGTGGGGATCGGGAAATGTACCCTTTTCTCACTCTTGTGTGATCTTGGAGTTGGAATATGTGATATGCAAGGGTGGGGGGTGCAGGGGGACTTGCTCCCCTGTAAAAACATTACCGGTAACATGGACTTTTGACATCAGAACTTCTGGTGTTCAAATGTTGATTCTATGTTACCATTTCTGAAGTTTTGGTAATTCATTATTACCAATCTTGGCAAACTGGTTCGATCAAAAGGTGGAAAATTATTTTGATTTTCCACATTTTGAAAGTGAACCCTGGTGGACTTCTTTGAGAAGGTCACCAAAGCAGTGGATAAGGGTACTGCCTACCTTGACCTGATAAGGCATTTGATACAATACTCTACTATGGATTGTTAACAATTGTACAGAATTAGGCATATACCCCTTTATAACATGCTGGATAACCAGGTGGCTCACAGAATGGACCTAGGAAGTTATGAATGGTGAGACCACCTCTTGAAAGAGGCTAGTCCCCAATGGAGTCCCTCAATGTTCTGTACTGGGCCTGATCCTCTTTGGCATCTACATCTCAGAAGTCAAGGCTAATGTCAAAGGCCTCTGGGTGACCAAGTTGACAGATGACTGCAAACTGGAAGCAGTCATAAAATTCCCCCAAGACAGTAACATTTTACAAGAGGATCTAACACAGACAAATGACTGGTGACAAAGCCACGGCTTAAAACTCAATGCCAAGAAGTGCGTTATAGCACCTTTTGAGAAGTCAGCCACCCAAGGAGACTACATCATCAATTAAACACCCCTAAGAGTTTACCCAATAGTCAGGGATCTGGGAGCACATGTAGACAGTAACCTGGCCTTTGACCAACCTGTATCCTAGGTAGTAAGGAAATCTTTCTATGTTGCTCAATTTATAAGTGCATGGGATATAGGTCCAAGGAGGTCATTATACCACTATACTCAGCCATCATGACACCCATCATTAAGTATAATGTCCCCTTCGGTATTCAACTGACCGTACTCATGCAGAAACTGGAACGTCCACAAAGGTTCCTTACAAAAAGAACACGGGGCATAAACACAATGCCCTGTGCAGATTGGCTCAAAGCCCTGTCTCTATACTCAATCTCTTATAGACTACTGAGAGGTGATCTATGCCTGGCATACAAAGCATCCCTGGACCCTGCCCTGACAAACTTTTTACACATCCACCAAATAAACAGCATCAGAATTACTAGATCTAAAGACCTAAATTTTGCTTGCATGTTAGAGAGACAGATATGTATGTCAGAGAATTACCATTCTCTGGAATAGGCTCCCCGTCCATGTGAAACAAAGTCTCTCCCTAACCTTATTTAAGTGTAACTTGGACCATTGCATGGGATATTGGAAATTCACTCCAGGTCTGGCACCCACATCTCTGGTAGGCAGAAGCAGTCCATAAATCATGTTGTAAGCAACAATCACCACCATATAAATGTTTAAAGCATATAATTTGTGGGTCACATGTGGGTTGCACAGATAGACTTATAAGGACCCTAATCATCATCAGCCTGTATATACCCATGGACCTATGAACAGTGAATTCATTAAAGCCGAGTCAGCTGTGAAATACCTGAAACTGCATCTTTCGAACTGCACCAGCAATCTAAAGCACATCAGCAGCATGGTTAGCGTTCAGAAAGGGGCTGATGGGAGTTCACTGCTTGTATATTATAACCCAGTCCCATTACAGACTGGCTTTCCCACATACAAAAGATGAATTAAATAAAAAACAGAAATGGTGTGCAGACACATTGCTAGATAAAAACTAAAACATCAAAGTCCTTTTACTGAACTAACAGAGGTTTACAATGTATTCTCATGCTGATGGGCTTGATTAGTCCAAAAACTCAAGTATTTTTGACTAGGTTAGTCTCACTAGACATGTTGTCTTTTTTCAGGCAGAAACCTGATTTTGTACATGTACTACTAGGGGAAACTTGTACACAGCATTAGGGGACTTCCCCTACTCTTTGTGCTGAGGGGCTCCTACAGCTGCAGGGAAGAGGCCTAAAGGAACCAGCAACAGCAGCATGGAGGAGGAGAGAAAAGCCATGGAGAATCTGGAAGTGGAAAGTGAGAATTTGGAGAAAAATGTTGTTGACATGGAGCTTAAGGATATAAACAAAAATTCTTGTGTGGTGCAGGTTGCAAATGAACAGTGTTTAGCTGTCTACATGGAGAAGTAAGAAAGTCTGTTGAAGTGGTGCAGATAACAGAACTGGTATTGAGAGGGCTTGCATATGATGTTCTGTTAAAAATAATCATGTAGGATGGTCCTGGTGACAGTTCTGCTGTTTTATGGGGTGTGACGGCAGATTGTCATCCTAAGCACTTCTGAAAACCTTCTGTGGAAAAGGAACCAGGTGATGTGGCAGCAGAGAATGCAGCAGTTAAAACTTATGCAGCAGTGAAAGAAACTAAGAGAAAAGCAGCAACAAACTGAGAAGGTGTTTTTTTTTCTTTTTGTGGCAGCAAATAACGCAGTAACTAAAATATATGCAGCAGTGATAGGAGGCAAAACTGGAATGCAGTGACAAACTATAACTTAAAAAAAAAAATAAAAGACCGACTGTGACACTAACAAAGGTTATTGATGGATATTATGTATGGGACAATTTGGTAACTTTTCTAGATTTTAAAGCTTAAGAAGTCAAGTGTTTTATGCATATTAGAACAGAGACTTTTTGTGACTTAATATTTGAAACTGGTGGACTGATGAAATTTCTGAATTTAAATGCATGCAGGGTCTGTGTCAAACTGTTAATAATATTATGAAAGTTACACTTGAGGGAAACTTATAGAATAGAGGTGGATGTTGGAAGCTGATTTGAAATGTGAAAAAAAAAAAAACACGGTGAAACACTTGCCAAGTGTTACTTTTATGGCTGGTTGTTGAGGGACATTAAGATGTGCTTGCTAGCCTAAATCATTCTTTTGTGGGAACGTTTCTCATTTAATGATTAGTTACATTGTGCCTTGTCACGATGTGGGGAAAAAAGACATACAGCAAGAAAGTTTGTGCCTGAAAGCAGGTCGTGTAAAAAAGGGGCACTTTTGGATGGGCTGTCAAGATCAAACAGTAAATAATGAAAAGGAAGGGGAAAGTGAAGAAAACATACATGAGGAAGGACGACAAGAGGCTGGGAGAGACAGGGATGAAATAGGTAAAGAAGAAAGTGTAGGAGAAGAAAAAAACATGGAGGGGAAACATGAGGAGAGAGTGCATGCAAGAAGAACAGTCAGGAGAAGAGATTTAAATTATTACATTTTTGAAGTTGCAGTCAGTGAAAATCAGATTCTGAGGTTTAAGGATTGTTTGTACATAAACCCAGGAAAAAACATATTTATTTGGAGAAAGAATAGAAATAAGAAAACATAAAACTAAAAATATTTCCCCTAAACTTTGAAAAAATGTAAAGGAACAACTTAACAGAGTCCTTTCAGTAAAAGTGACCACTATTATTAATAGTGCAAGAAGCACAGGGATTTTGGAATTGTGTGCTAAATCTGACATGGGATGTTATTCTGTTAGAGGATCTAAGATTCCTAACAAGTGAAGAAAGAAGGCAAACAGAAAAATTGTGGGGTAGAAATATAATATGCACTGTAGGAAGTGAACAGTGTTTTGGAGTGGCCGTGTTGCCTAAAAACAGTGAAAATGCTAGATGTAACATTTGTGAGGACGGGAAGGTTAACTGTTGTGGATGTGAGATGGAGAGAACATGTTTATAAAATTATAGCATTATATACACATATAGCTAGCAAGGAATGAGAGAATCTGTTTCATCAAATATTAGACTATGTGGTGATTAACATAAAAATAATATTTGCAGGGCACTTTGTGATTTCAGTGGAAATTACAAAAATAAAGGTAATTATGTAAAAAAACAAATAAATACAGGAAATGATTATACATTATAAATTAACTGTGTGGAACAAAAGTCAATGGACTTTTAGAAGGGGGCACCATCAGAGTATTTGGCGGTAACCGTTAGTGAAACAGTTCTGACAGGTTTTTCAGAGTATTTAGCAATATGGATGGGGTTGATGGAAGAAAGGGAGTATATTAAAATTGGAAAGGGAATAAAAAGAATAAATGAGAAATTATGGAATAAAATTTAAAAGTGGGAAGTATTGTAGTTATGGAAAGATCATATAAAAACAAAGGACTTCTATAAAATTGGCCTGAATGGTGGACTGAATTTAAAAAAGAAGTATAAAAAAAGTGTTTTCCCCCATTGGCAGGATAGGTTCATAGGTTCATAGGTTTATACTAGGCTATCTGCCCTAAGGCATTTATAAGCCTAGCCCAAATTTTTGTGGCTTACGCCACCCCTTATATGAAAAAATACTGTGCCCATTAGTTTGTTGTGCCTCTGTCCAGCAGTGACACAGAGATGATTCCCGGGATAAACCTACGATCTCCCATCCACAGGTCAAGATTTCTCTTGAACAGAGCCAGCGAGGTGCTCTGCCTCACATGGATCGGGATTTTATTCCACAGCATAGGGAGTCTCTGAGTGATAAATCTATCCCTCCAGCACATCCTATTTATATCCGTGCTAAGGTTTAAGTCACTTGCTCTAGTGGTTTTGGTGGATTTGGATTTTTGAGGTGGAGCATGTCCATTAATTCCGGGTTGGACATGGCCTTGTATGTCAGGCACATGTCACCTCTGAGCAGACGGTATACAACTGAATAGAGCTAGAGTTTCTTCAATCTGGCAGCATATGACAGATTTTGGAGTCCCTTTATCCTTTTGGTGAGGAACTTTGGGGTCTCTCCAATTGCTGCAGATGTCGGGTGAGATACATCCCGAATGGGGCATTGTACTCGATCATTGGTCTGATAAGTGAAGAGTACAGGGGAACAATGACCTCACTAGATCTGGATGTGAATCCTTCATGATCAGGTGGGCAATGTAGAAGGTCTTTCTAACCACTTTAGCAACGTGAGTGTCAAAAGAAAGGCCACTGTCAACCTGGGTCCCCAGGTCCCTGATAACCTCTTCTGTGCTTAGTGGATTGCCACCTATATGGTAGCTTGGGGTTACCTAGTTTTTCCTGAAGGGTATGACTATACATTTTTTGGCGTTTAACTTCAGGCCATGGCTCTGGCACCAGCTATCTGTTTCCGTGAGTCCCTTCTGAAGGATATCCGTGTCCGATGCACTTTCCACTATGGCGCCCAGTTTGCAGTCGTCTGCAAACTTTGTCAGCCAAAGTCCTCCCATGTTGGCCTGTACTTCTGAGAAGTAGATGCCGAACAATAGGATGATGTAAGAAAGGATGAGAAAATGTGTAGAAATGTTTTACAAAATTTAAAGAATAATACAAGAGACTGTTATGCTACGGAAAAAGAAATGTTTAAAAGAAATCAAGAAAAACATAAGGGATTACTGTTTTGGCAGAAATATTATTTTATATGGGAAAAGGTAGAGGTATATACACATTTGGGTAACATAGTAAAGGAGGATATTAGTGTAGTGAGGAAGTGAAAAATGTAAAAGGCATGTAAAAAGATTACAGGAGAAAATTATAAGTACTTTAGTACAGCAATTGTAAAAGGAAGGAAAAATAGGAGAGAAGAGAAAGTAAAAAAAAATCCAGAATGATTCCAAGATGGTGGTCACCTAGTGTACACCCTCTGCGCAGAGCTCCATACCTCAACTATAAACGCTTTGAAAATATATCCTTATATTACCATTTTCTTCAACCCAAAGAAGAAGAACAACCTACTCATACTTTTTATTTCTGATACAGCAGTTGCAACAATTTTAGCTGGATAAAGAACATCATATTTATCTTATTACCGAAATAGTTGTGCCAGCCACGTGTAGCCAAAGGGCCCTGAAGCACATTCTGCAAGTTCCAGTTTTTGCTCGAACATTAGATATGGCAAATGAATCAGAAGCGATGGAAACGCTAACTACCAAAGCAAAACTTTCCACTATCTTTTCCCCAGAGAAGGAATTAGTATCCAAAAGACAGAAAACCAGCAAAGTAACATCAGAACCAAACAAATCAAGCGCAAAAAGTAAAAATGAGCCAAATTTCCATCTAGAGGATCTCAAAGAAGTGCTTCAACCCATCCAGCTGGCTATACAAAACTTCTCAGACCAACTTACTAAGTTTGGCAACACCATAAACCACATCGTGGAAAGAGTGGACACCCTAGAACATAAAACTCAAGCCAATGAGTTTTCAATCAAGACCTTATCTGAAGAACTGAGAGCTAAAAATGCATCCCTAACGGACCTCGAAGATAAAGTAATGGACTTAGAGGCAAGAAGTCACCGCAACAATATCTTAATCAGGGGGCTCCCTGAGACATATGAGAACCAGATACTTCCAACTATAACAAAACAAATCTTTGAATCCTTGGTGCGCTCAGAAAATCATTCTGCTGATATAATAGTGGAAAGAGCATATCGAGCCTTGCATAAGCGACAAGACTCTTCTGCTCCTCGACAAGTATATGTCAGGCTGTTAAATTACCAAGACACCCAAAAGATCCTTATGGTAGCCAGAAAACATAAATCCCTGACCTGGAATAATCATAAGCTTACATTCTCAAAGGATCTGCCTCTATCAATTAAATCAAGCAGACAAAACCTAGCCCCATTTTGCGCTGACTTGATTAAGAGAATCATCAAATTTCAGATGCAATATCCGAGTGTTCTATCCTTTACTTATAATGATACAAAATATACTGCTAACAATATGAAAGAAGCAAAAGAGGCATTTATTAAAGCCTTCAATAAAATTCCCGATGTGTAGCTTATGTACCCTTCCAAACTATATCTGTCAAGAATCGTATCATGGATGTCTACTCACCGGATAGTAGAGCGATAACCTAGATCACAGATTAGAGTGCATTGGGACTTTTAAAATTGTTGTGTGCACGATATTTCAAGTTTGGCTAATATACGAACGTTTATGTCTTTTGGCAGCTAGGAACTAATCTTCTGCTGGATACAGTGCCTCAGGGGATCTGTTTTCTTTTGGTCATACATCCGCCAGCTTTTCCTACACAGAAATTGGTTCCCCTGTAACGTGCACCTAGCCAAACACCACTTCTTCAATATGTACTTGATATACGTGCATTTCAATACTGCCTACAAACAGCTAAGGATCCGGAGCCTTTTAAGACATATATAACACTCTTAATCATAATTCATGGTGAAGATAAAAGACCTCACAGCATACAACAGTTTTAACTGCTTATTACTGCTGCAGTGCGCACCAGCACTCTTCGATCGACAAGTACCATATTACATAGTGCAGTCAAACTACAAGAAACGTAGACATCCTGTTATCTTTATGCCACCAGTGGCATTAGTTGTGCGACTTAAGGAAACTCATTTTAGCTAAATAACTATCCTGTTATTTTTTCTTTTTTTTTTTTTTCTTCTATGTACAACAGTGTCTGCGACACTTGTAGTAATCCTGGAACTCTATCAAAGAGACTATAATACACCCTCTCTAGGGCTTGTGATTATTTCTAGCTTATCCCTGCCTTGTTGCTAAGAGATGACAATTAAGTCATATTTAAGTTATCTAGTGCTGTCAATAGCACCAGTAATATACTATTCATTTGTTACAATATTTGTCGTAATATTAGCTGATATCAGACTTCAGTGAACACAAGCTACATCATAAAATTGGATCAATACATAGCTTGTACATATAAAATTACAATTTTACTAGACAGAAGCTTTTGTATAGCTTTTTTTTTTACTTTCCACCAAAAATGTCCTATGCATAATACCATTTGCATTATGAAGCTAGCTTAATACGTAGCTTATATATATAAACCTACAATTTTACTGGACAGGGGCTTTTGTAAAGCTCTTTTAAGTCTATCCAAAGTTGCTGTTTTCAAGCTTATAATACCATTTTTTCTAGGTTTAACATTGTTATTCCTGTTCCAGAACATATTTATGGTTATTAATATTTAGCCTTGATACACAAGACTAGATTATTTACTTATTAGCTCTCAGCATGAGCTATATGATGTGATCTACAGCTATGCCTGTGTTTATTTCTCATTAACGTGTTGTTAACAGGTGATAACCTATTAAGTTTAAACATCATCTATTATTGGATACATTTTGGAATACTAGTTTCAGCATTAAAATATTTTTATTAGAAAAACACACCTGCCACTAAAGTCTACCGCACAATATCAGCTTCCTTCTATGTCTTTTTTCTCTCTTTCCTTTACCTATACTAGGACTTATATAATCACTTTATATATGTGTTTTATTCAGCTTTATCTATATTACAGTACAGGTATATTTATTGATAAATAGATAAATAATCTATTTATACACATGCATGTATATATATCGATATGTTTTCAAGTTTAGCAATGACATTCTTATATGTTTATCCTAGCTTTTTTAACTGCTACTATTCTAATAGTATATCCATTGATGTTACTGGACATTTGTTTTACCAATCTCAGTCAGGGTCAAAACTTATCCTCGCCCTGAATATTAACATATTCATTCCTGTTTTTCTTCTTTCTATTTCTCCTACCTCTTTTCTGCCTCTTTCTTATGACTGTCTATACTCTTTCTATTATAAATGGTAGCTCTTGATAGCATGGTGTTTGAAGTCTAGTACGACTTATTTTTGGATGATGATTAATATGTATATATGTATAGTTTTAATATTTGTTTTATTACTTCTTTACAATCTACTCCGTGTATCAAATGTGTATGGTAAATTTCAAATGTTTGTTTATGATACAGCTTACATGTTTTGTTATTTCTGTTTTTATTCCAGTACTTCTTCACCTAAGGGGTTGGGGTGGTTAGGCACCGGGGTTCATTTGAAGAAGTACTATGCTACCACTGTGATTATTAGGTCATATATAGAGACTGAAAGATGGATACGGATCTCCACTCCTTTAAAATACCGAACTCTACTTTATAACCTCTCCTACCACATGGGTCTGATACCTTTTCAGAGTAAGAGGTGCAGCAATACCTCAAACCCATACATTAGTAGCAGCTAGTTAAATATGGCCTGGCACATTGATTCATGGAACATAAGAGGCTTACAAAATAAATCTAAAAAATCCCTCTTACTGCATTTGTTGTTCAAATCACAAGCTAATATCTGTTTCTTACAAGAAACATACATGCATAAGGACGACTGATTGAAAGAAGTCAAGAGAAAATGGATAAGATCCATAATAGCTGCAGGTGATAGCTCTAACTCAAAGGGAGTAGCTATTATAGTTAAAAAATAATTTCAAGGTGTAATTACAGATTTCAACTCTGACAAAAACGGCAGATGGTGTTATTTCATATCTCATCTTCCTAACTCCAGTAAACCAATCCTTTTCCTTAATATTTATGGCCCATGTGCACAGCAACAAGGTTTTATTTTAGAGATATACAACATTCTATCCACTTTCCACAATCACCAATTTATCCTAGGGGGGGACTGGAATGCTGTTATAGATCCCAGCAGTAAATCTCCCTCGTATAACTTACACGCCTCCCTAGCTCTAGAAGAACTTATAACTGACTTTAACCTTATTGATCCTATTTCATATAGTGAGGCTTCAACGAAGGAAAAAATATTCACATATTATTCAAAATGCTATAACACCTGGTCACGCTTGGACTTTTTTCTGATTTCTGAATCCCTTTCATCTCTCACAATAAACTTCACTACAGAACCTAGGTTTCTTTCTGATCATGCAAGAATTTCTCTCAAGATCTCTCACACATTGAAGCTACACTCAACATCTTTCTATGCTAATTGGACTTTAAACAACAACCTGCTTTGTAACAAAGACATAATTCAAGAAACTAAAGAAATCCTGGAAAATTTTGATGCTAACCTTGATATCTCACAAATCCCCCTTGATATTCAATGGCTGGCCTGCAAAGCCAAACTGAGAGGAATGCTGATTAGCAAGGCCTCTTATTTTAAAAAAACTTTACAAAGTTAAGGAATCTAACTTAATCTTGAGACTCTCTGATTTAGAAAAGAAACAAAGATTAAGCCCAACCCCTGACCTAGACAAAGAAATTAGCACCACTCAAAAAGAATTGATGGAACTTCATCAACAAAATCTTTCCCTATTTGAACAAAAACTTATTGCAACATACTCTGAATGGGCGCAAATTCCTTCTAAAACTTTAGCTAGAATAATTAAAAATAACCAAAGTTCGCCCAGGATCTCTATGATACAGGTCAATCCAAGGCAAGTACAGATATGACTCAGTCATTGTCCATGCTGATGTGAATGACCTGAGACGTACCTCCCTGGACTACATGAAAAGAGACATAAAGGAGCTCTCTGAGCATGTAGCCCAGCCCGGTATGACCCTGACCTTGAGTAGCATCTTACCCTCACCAAGAATGATGTCACAATATGAAGACAAGATGATCAATTTCAACAATTGGCTTAAGTACTGGTGTCATTCAAAGGGGATCCAATGCCTGTCAGCTTGGGATGATATGCTTGACAAGCCACAATGCTTTGCTAGGGACGGCTTGCACCTGTCACCCATGGGCTTTTGGATATTGGCAAAGGCTCTTGCTACCCTCATAGTGCCTTTTTTAGGCAAGGCTCAAAAGACAAACCCACCTCCATAGGTATCACAAGGGATAAGAAACTAAGAGTAATGCTACTCAACGCCAGAAGTCTAAACCTCAAGATGCACACACTCGAAACTCTCCTTAGCATGGAGAACATCGATATCTGTGCAGTAACAGAAACCTAGTTCAGGGCTCCCGAGAGCACCCCAGCACTACCAAGTTTTACCTCATACCATGCTTTTCGGCCCCAAAACTTGGACCGAACCACAAAAGGAGGGGGAGTATCAATATTCATCAAAGATACCCACACCTCCAGGTTGGTGGCAAAGCACAAAGCATCAGAGACTATCCATGTGCAACTAACAGTGGGTAAAACTACCTTCCAGTTTATAGCCTGCTACAGACCACCCTCCCAAATCCAGGAACACCACTCGGCCTTCCTGAGAACAATGGAAAATATGAAGGTCTGTCCAAACACCATTATATTGGGCGACTTCAACTACCCAAACATAGACTGGGAGCATTACTCTAGCTCCAACACCCTAGCCCAAAGGTTCCTAGAATTTATAAACTCATATGCTATGGAACAACTTGTTACCACTCCCACAAGAGGGGAAAACATACTGGACCTGATCATCACCAACATGGGGACTCTATGCTCCAGACCAGAGTGTATCCCTCACTGGTAAGATCAGACCATAAACTAATCTCACTGGATATTCACATCCCGACCCCACCTGCCCAGAAAACCACAGTGAAAAACTTCTCTAAAGCAAATTTCACACTCCTCAAAACTGAGGTGGAATCCTTCAAAGCCCCCGGGCCTGTGGAAAATATGGCCCAGACCGCAGAATCCTTTATAAATGCATTCTATGAACACCTTCAGGAATGCATGGATCATCGATCCCAAATAAAACCAAGATCCAATCCTCCAAAGGCAGACATCCTGTCTGGTGGACCCCAGCCATAAACAAACTATACAATAGAAGGAGGAAGCTACTAAATGATAGAGCAAAATCCCAAAAGGAAGGCATCACTGATTAGTATTAGCAAAAAACTATGGGCACACATAAAATTGTCTAAGGCCAGCTTCGAGAGAAAAATTGCACAGAACACTAAGGATAATCACAAGGCTTTCTTTAGTTATGTTAGGAACCTGGGTGGTAATTCCCAGATATGCTCAGAATTAGTCCAAAATGACAAAAAATACATCGAACCCACAGACATTGCCAACATCCTAGCTGACAGGTTCAGCGCAAACTTCTCCCCCCCCTCCACCAAAAGGGCAAATATCTATCCCAGCAGAGTGCTGCCCCCCTGACATCTCAGATGCTCAGGTAAGAGCCGCCCTCTCCAAAGCAAAAAACACAGCATCAATGGGACCAGATGGTGTCCCGGGTTGCGTCCTACATGAACTCCAAGAAGAGCTAAACCCAAACATAAATCTACTGTTCAATCTCAGCCTTACTACAGGATATGTGCCCAAAGAGTGGTGTACAGCAACAGTGGTCCCTCTCCATAAAGGGGGTGCCTCAACGGATCCTGAAAACTATCGCCCCATAAGCCTGACTAGCTTGGTCTGCAAAGCTATGGAAAGGATCATCATGGACCTCATAAATAAAGATATTGGGGACCTACAAACACTGGATCCTACCCAGTTCGGCTTTGTTAAGGGCAGATCCTGCCTCTTAAACCTGGTTGATTTCTTTGAAACAGTCACCAAGGCTATTGACGAGGGGAAGGTGGTCCACACAGCCTACCTGGACCTCGCAAAAGCCTTCGATACAATACCCCACTCAGGCATTATAGATAAGCTCACCAGCTTAAATATAAACCCCTATGTCACTAGATGGATTGCAAACTGGCTCAAGGACACAACCCACATGGTTAGAATTGCTGGAGCCATGTCAGACCCCAAACCAGTTACAAGTGGTGTCCCACAAGGCTCAGTCCTCGGACCTCTCTTGTTTGGTATATATTTCTCAGAGGTACAGGCCAACACGGAAGGACTGTGGCTGACCAAGTTCACAGATGACTGCAAACTGGGCACCATAATCGACTCTCCAGTCGACACAAGCATCCTCCAAAAGGGCCTCATAGAAACAGACAACTGGTGCCAGAGCCATGGCCTCGAGCTAAATGCCAAAAAGTGTATAGTCATCCCCTTTGGCAAAAACAAAGTGCCCACAAATTACCACATAGGTGCTAATCCATTAAGTACAGAAGAAGTAATTAGGGACCTGGGGACCCAAGTTGATAGCAATCTCTCATTTGACAACCACGTGGCCAAAGTGGTTAGAAAAACATTTTATATAGCCCACCTAATCATGAAGGGATTCACATCTAGATCAGGGGACGTCATCGTGCCTCTTTACTCATCCTTCATCAGGCCCATAATTGAGTACAATGCCTTTTGGGATGTACCTTACCAGACACCTGCAGCAACTGGAAAGACCCAAAAGTACCTCACCAAGAGCATCAAAGGGCTCAAACAGATGCCATATGCTGCCAGTTAAAGATACTCCAGCTCTACTCAGTGGCATACCGCCTGTTCAGAGGCGATCTGTGCCTGACGTATAAAGCCATGTCCAACCTGGAATTAATGGACATGCTGCACCTCAGAAAATCCAAATCCCATTGAGCTACATGCTCAAGAGACTTGAACCTCAGCACTGAAATAAATAGGACATGCTGGAGGGACAGATTCATAACCCAGAGGCTCCCTTCAATCTGGAATAAAATCCCAGTCCAGGTTAGGCAGAGTCCCTCACTGACTCTCTTCAAGAGGAATCTTGATGAGTGGATGGGAGATCGTAGGTTTACCCCGGGTATCACTTCTGTGTCACTGTTAGACAGAGGCACAGTATACTAACCTCAAAAAAGGGCATAGCAAAATAAATTTAAAATGGGTGGCGAAAGCCAAACACATTCTGGCTAGGCTTATAAATGCCCTAGGGCAGATAGCCTAGTATGAACCTATGAACCTATACAATATCAAAACAAACTATATAAAGCTGAATCAGAAATAATACAGTTATTTTTCTCCCTGTTCTCAGATATATATAGCAGTAAGGTAGATCCACCCCTCAAGCCACATATGGAGAACTTCTTAAATACCATAAATTTTCCCTCCATGAATGATTATCAGATGTCCACGCTTTCCGCTCCATTGACCCTCCAAGAAGTCCAAGATGTTATTTCCAATCTTAAATTAGGAAAATCTCCTGGTCCAGATGGGTTCACTCCAGCATTTTTTAAAACTTTCAAGCCAATAATAGCTTCTCTTCTTTTAAAAGTATTCAACTTTATTATAAATAATGGTATCTCTGATATACACTGGAATACCTCAAAAACCATATTGATTCTAAAGAACAAACAAGATAAAACAGTCCCGCACAACTATAGACCCATTTCTTTAATAAATGTTGACATAAAAATTCTATCAACAATTCTGGCAAACAGACTTAAAAAAATTATGCCCTCTTTAATTTCCCCTGACCAGGCGGGTTTCACATCTCAAAGACATTCATGGGATAATACCCTAACTCTTGACTCATTGATTCAACTTACAAAAAAAGATAAAAATCCAATATATGTGTTAACCCTCGATGCTTCTAAGGCCTTCAACAGAGTTAATTGGGACTTTTTGTTTCTAACCCTCTCGCATTTTAACATTCCCAATACTTTTTCTGACATAATTAAAATTCTATATAAAAACTCATCCACTTTTCTCTACATCAATAAAAAAATATACAACTCAATTAAGATTACGAATGGTACAAGGCAAGGCTGCCCTCTATCCCCATTTCTTTTTAATCTTTTTATTGAACCTCTCTTCCTCTATATTGCTCAAAACTCCTTCCACTCGATCCCTAGAATCCTGAACACAAATATAATGCTCTCTGCTTTCGCAGATGACCTTAATCTGTATTTTCAATTTCCTAATACAGATCTAATTAAAATAACTAACTCTATTAATAAATTCTCGAAGGCTTCAGGATATCAGATTAACCATAAGAAATCACACATTTTTCCTATTAATCCAGGTGGTCATAAATCTCACTACTTTCCGGAATCTCCATTTCAGACAACTTTCAATATCACATATCTCGGCATACACTTTGACAATAACCAAGATTCCATGCTTCAAAACAACCTAATCAGATTATGGTCTAAAATACTACAAGACCTCCACAGATGGAAACAAATGAATCTCTCTCTCCTATCCAAAGCTGCGATAGTGAAGATGAATATTTTACCCAGACTTCTTTACCAATTTAGAACGTTGGATCTTAAGATATCCAATACTCTTTTTTCTAAGATTAATAACGAATTAGCCAAATTTATTTGGTTTCCCAAATCAATTAGGATATCATACTTGAAACTAGTTTACCCAAAAAGTAGGGATGGTCTGGGACTACCTAACTTTCAGCTCTACTATATGATTATCTGTGCAAATAGAATTTTGTCCATCTCTAACCTAAATATGAAAGATTATAACTCTGCTCCTTCTTAGATAAAACTATGGTATCAACATGTTCTAGACAGTAAAATCAATCTCAAAGCTCTCCCCTTCCTCTCTCCAGAAGCTCTCAAGAATTCCAAATTATGTTGGGGGGCGTGGCCAAGGATGAACACAGGATAGCAGCAGATCTCTTCAGCTCCACCAATTTCATTACATTGACAGGAATTAATTACTTAAAAAATTAATTTTTGAAGTAATTTTCTTTCTAAATATGTTTGTTTTATATAGTTCTTGAACTATATCTAAAAAAGAAAGGAAATCTTAATAATATTCCTGTCAGAAATTACTTTGGAAATTTTCCTGTCAGTTTATCAGTCTGAAATGAGTTCCAGTAAGACAAATTCTCAAGACTCCAGCATCAAGAAAGAACTTCAGTCTCTGATAATTATAGTCCAGCAACTTACTGCTAAGATGGATAAAATGGATACTAAAATAGACACTTTCATAGAAAAACTACAAAACAAATAGACTTGTTACATATGGACCTGCAACAACAGAAGATCCAGATGACAGGCATAGAAGAAGCTGTGAATGACATGGAAAATAGAATACAAGAAGAGGAAATCAACATTGAGTTTCTGCTGAAACAAAATACATATTTACAAACAAAGCTGGATGACCTGGAAAATAGATCTAGGCGCAATAACATTAGGATTTTTGGACTGCCAGAAAATATTGAAGGTAACAATATTACTTCTTTTTTAACAACATGGCTCCCTAAAACTTTAGATTTACCAGAAGCATTCTCTTTTGGTATCGAAAGAGCACATAGATCTATAGCTAATACTAACTCTAACAAAAACTACCCTAGATCAGTTATAGTTAGATTTCTATCATCTTTTGATAAAGAGATGGTTCTTAAATCTGCTTGGGCTAAAGCTCCTGTTAAGATTAATGAAACAACTGTGCGTTTTGACAATGGCTATTCTTCCATGGTATTAGCTAAAAGAAAAGTTTTTCTGCCACTAATAAGGGAGCTTAAAAAAGCACAGTTTAAAACATACCTTCTGTTTCCTGCCAAGCTTAAAATCTTCCTTCCTGATGGTCCTAAAATTTTCGATGACTTAGACTCTGCTTTACTGTTTATCAAAAAAAATAAGATTTTGGAAAAACTAGAAGAAATGGAATGGGCTAGTTCTTCGTTAAAGAGACGGGCAACTCAACTTTCGTGGAAGTCTTCATAGAAGATGATGATACTAAAATACAAATGATTTGTACTATGTTTTTTTTCTCTCATCATTTTATTTTATTATTAATATTTTTAAATATAGTTCCTGCATTTCCAAGAAGCAACAAATATTTTGAAAAAGATTTAATCAAAGTTATTCTCTGTGTGCAAAGAAATGTTTTGTTTCATAACTAGTCAAAATATCTGGACATTTAATGGCAAGCTGTGATTTAACTTGTTTCTCTTTCTGAAGAGGAAAAA